>NW_005187602.1:213462-216193 GCF_000239375.1 Pundamilia nyererei
TGCGCTCAAACTGACTCTCCATCAGCAGTAACTTGTGGCACTCCCGGGATGGCCAGCTGGTTCACCTGCTGACACACCTGACAGGATGGGCACCACCAGCAACCCAGACAAACACCTGTACCTTCACTGATGGAGGTGTTGGCCCAATAGTGGTGGAGCATAGGCAGCGTGATGGAACAGTGCACCTCTGGAAAATATTTGCAAGAATTTCAAGCAAACACTTAACTTAGTTGTTATTGGGTATTGTGTGTAGAATTTTGAGGAAAAAACGAATTTAACCTATCTTTTTTTTTTTTTTTAATAAGGCTGCAACATGACAAAAAAGAACAAGTGAAGTGCTGTGAATACATCTCAGATGCACTGTAAGATTCACTAGAGAAGTTTGCAGCCAAGTGTGAAGCAGCAGGAATACAAATTTTTCTGAGGCCATAGTTCCCAGCCAAAAAATGTAAAGTTTGCATCGGGGAGAAGTTGAAATAATGTGAGGAATTCACCTTTCTACCAGGTGAAGAGTTTCAAGGGCTTGGATGAGGCCTTGAGACAGAGCCACATGAGAGAGAAAACGTCTTGGCTTGCTTCAGAATGCCCCAGTGTTTCCCTGGAAGTGCTGGAGGAGGTGGCAGTAAAGATGAAGTACTGAGAATCTCTGCTTAGACTGCTGTCCATCGTATGGACCTGAATAAATAGCACAAACTGTATGGATGCCAGAAGATTTATATTTTACCCCATTTCCATGTGTTATCTGATGTTTTGCCTCAGTGACTTCACTCACTGCAGACTATGATTCATTTTAAGTTGAGAAACAAGCATTTTAGCACACCCAATGCCAGTTGGTTTTGAAATAAATACAACTTAATCTTTTCTAATGGCTTTTCCTCTTATCTCAGCACATTACGGGACAATATTTCCTCATTTGTATCCATTAATGTATTTGGTTTCTTGCTGATTTTCAGATAAGATGGCAAACAATCTGCCTCGTTTAAATTGATCTTGTTTTGTTTGTTTTTTTACTAAACTGCTCAAAGTGCAGATGAAGGTGTAAACCAATCCTGGACAACCCAATTACCTGTGGTCACTTTATCTTTTAAGTCATCGATAAGAGGCATTTTATCCCTGCTGTTTATGATTTTATGTTGTTATATTGATGTCAGCAGTCCTATACCTCCACACACACACTTTTATAACCCTGTTTCATAGCACATACACACATGCACTCCCAAACCAACTTTATGACTTGATCTCTACCCATTCAGCCACGTTAATGGAAGCAGACCACACATCCAGTGCTGTTTTAAATCCCATTGCGAAGTTCTTATGATTCACAAATGCTTCCTCTCCTTTTTACTAATGCTCCTTCACCACAAAAGCCCACGAGTCAGCAGACCTCAACAACCTATTCCCCACACACACATACACACACTCACACACGCAAACCACGATTGCCCATTAAGTGGCATTAGAGCCTCTTTCTGGTGGCTTATTCTGGCTTCATGGCACCAAAGTAGCATTCCACAGTTACCCTGTAAGACTCTAAGTCTCACCACACATTTCACATCAAAAACTACTGCTAATGCACTAGTTCACAATATTACAGCATATTGCAGACCGTTACCTGGAAACATCTAGACTTGTCACTCTGTCTGCTTCATCTGCATTCTCTTTTTCTCTGTCTTTGACTATGTAATACTATGTGGATATGGTTTTATGTCCTAACAATGTAGGCAACAGTCCTGCTAGGACATACATTGTCCCTTGAAAAGATTGTTTCACTGTATTTTCCTTCACTCAAGAAAAAAAAAATGCTGTTGCTGACTTTAATTGCTTTAATTACAGCTACATTTTTCTTGTAATTTTGTGATTTAAGTATAGTAACCTCAGTTTCGATAATCACATCAACAATGTTACCAGAACTGTTTTCTATCACTTAAAAATCTGAAACTGACTCATTATAGAATTGCCTTTAAAAATAGTTTTACATTTGTGCTGTTTTACCCTTTTACTACTTTAAACCTGTACAGTTCTTTGCAATGTTTCTTCATTTCCTGTGTTAAGCATATTGAGTTTTCATGTATTGGAAGGTGCAATATAAATGAAATTTTCACTGTCATTTTTATTGCGAGAAAGGACAAGAGCAAGCATAGTAAGTAAGCATAGTAAGCATAAACTGTGCCTGGAACAGAAACACCTGCATTAAACTGTTGGCACAAGAATCTGCACCAAAAACACGGTAACACAAAGCCAGTGTCCAGAGTGATGTAAAAGCCCAGCCCATTAGCCAGAGCCTGATCTTCAACATGGTACAAGGCATAGCAATGATGAGCAGTGAGGTTTGTAGCCTCTGTTTCTATGTATGTAAGTATTATTGTAGGGTCTACTTTACATTATGAAGCGCCTTGAGGCGACTGTTGCTGTGATTTGGCACTGTATAAATAAAATTGAATTGAAATGAATTACCTGTACATGTTTTTACAGAAGATACAATGTGGTATTTGCCCTGGGCTGGGTGTCTTTGGGCCCTGTGACTGAAGCTTGAATTCAGTGGGAAACAAAATTATTACATTGTTTCCCGCTTAAACATCCATTGTTTAAGCACTGCTTCCAGCCAAGAGTGATACCATATATGCCCCATAGCTGCAGAAAAGGCTAACATTGTTATCTTTTTACAAAAAAACAGCTGAACATGAGAGGTTTTTGGACAAAGTTTGTGTTCTCCATTCTTTAAGCACCGGTT
>NW_005187602.1:216770-218174 GCF_000239375.1 Pundamilia nyererei
TTTTTTTTTTTTACCTCAAAATTCTACACACTATATCCCATAATGAGAAAAAGACGTCAGTAGTCCAATCATCCGCCCCGGGAGCCAATCAGCCTCCACTCTACAAGGTTTTAATCTGTGCTATCTGTCATTTTCCCTGTCAGACTCTTGTTTGTGCAGCCCACCTCTTTCCCATCTCCAGCTCACAGACACCTCAGTCAGAGTTCCATCCAAGCCTCAGCCTGTTACTGCAATCTGAAGACTGCTGAAGATTCTAAGAAACATTCTGTTCTTCGACAAAGTCTACAGCCTGTTCGAATGTTCTTCATCAGTGTTAATGCTGTACAAATATATCAGAAGCTGTGTATAAACCTCTTTGTGCATAGAATGTGCCCATATGGAAAAGAAATAGTAAAAACATATATGATTTACTCATGAAAGTGGCCACTTTCTCATTACTTTCATATATTTTTTTAGTAAGTATACAAAACATACAAGTTTCATTATATAATTTTTCAAGGGATCTTATATCTGTTTTCACTCTTGTATGCTTTTCATACAAGTTTCACACAAGACAGATAAAAATTTTATAAGATTTATATATATCTTTTCCATATGGGTGAGCTTAGAGAATGAGTTATATATCATGTCTATGTTAGACTTAAATGTTGCAATCATTTTTCCAATAAAAAGAACCTTGACAAATGTCCTGACAAATTATGTTGTAGGTTACTTTGGAAACACTCTGGCAACCAAATACAATATGCTCAGACGCTTAATAAACAATACTAAACTGAACAAAGAAGCTGGATTATGAAGGAAAGGAGAGCTAGTGAAGTAAAACAGTAGGAGTCATGTGAAAGAGACATCAAGGACAGAATCCATGAGGACCCAGAGCCAAAAAACGAGAAAGAGATTTCAGAAATTATAACAGTAAAGGCCTCCTTCTATACAGAAATCACATCTGGTGTGTGCTGTGTGTGCGCTAAATGGATATGCCACAGAGCCTTTGTCTTATTAAAGTTATTACAGGGACATATCCAGATCACCACTGCTTCTTGTTTATTGAAGATAAATTACAACCACTGTAACAGGAGCAGGTTTCATAAAAAAACACCACTGTTCTCTTAGAGTCTAGGCAGTGTTTGGCAAATTCTGTCATTTTTCTTCAAGATACTGACATTTCATTTGATAAATCATAAACGTAATTGATTTTATTTCAAGAGGCCCACATTGTGGCAATACAAGGTGTTCTCAGTTATTGAGCTGTTTGAATATAATTTAGCACCTTTGGAGAAACAGCCGGATGTCCCACAATACACTGTGCCGACCGTTTGCTGACTGTCGGTCAGCTTTTTTTCTTCTTCTCTGAAGCTGTGCACATCTTTCATTTCTCTGCCGCAGCTGACAGCCGACATCCAGCTG
>NW_005187602.1:219352-221818 GCF_000239375.1 Pundamilia nyererei
TGCATGCCCAATTGGATTTCTTTAAACAACACTAATTACAAACACTGATTTATGTATGCCAACATGTATTATCAAGTTTTTCTAAAAACTCCCTGAAAGTCCTTATTTAGGTGTGTCTGAAAGGTGAGAATAGTAACAGGGAATACAAACTTCACTTTTACATCTAGATTTGAATTTGAAATCCTTTCACTGACTGGCAGAGTCCTGAATGACCAGATCCCATCTCATTAAAAATTCAATTTGATTTTATTTACATAGTGCCAAATCACAACAACAGTTGCTTTTATATCATAATGTAAAGACCCTACAATAATACAGATTAAGACAAAGACTCCATGGTATCATTTTATGCCAATATTGCACTTTTCTCTCAGACTGCTGGTGCATTTTTGGTTATTAGAGTTTGGGAGGAAGAGCCTTTAGCTTTCAGGCCTTAAAACCAGCTCACAGTTTTATTTAGGACACAGACATCCTCCAGATTCTTAATTATATTGCATAAAGACAGCTTTTGTTGTGAATTAGTGCCATGTCAATAAAATGATTTAAACTGAATAATGTAATAAAAAATCAGAAATGATGTTTGCATTCTTTTTGTTTTAAACTTATTTACCACTAAAAGTGCTCTTTGCACTGCAATCCACATGCAGACAGTCACAGTTATTAATTCAATGTACTGTGTGGTTCAACACTCAAAGACAAAATGCAGTCTAGAGAAGCCTATTACTGAGTGCAGATTAAATTTATCAGGACAATGTCCTGAAAGCCATGAGACCACGACCCCCAGCATCTGTCAGGACTGCTGCTCACACTCTGTCAGATCACCAAAAAGACGATAAGCTAACTATAAAAGTATCACTGAGCTTTTTTCACATGAGAACCCTCGGCCCTTGACCTTCACCATCTGTTACAGAGTGATTTGTTTCAGCTATCCAGTTCCAAAAGTAAGAATCAATGCTAAGAACAGACTGGATTGCACTGAAGGCATATCTAGGGAATTGATTGCATGAATTCACTATCAGTGTAGGCTGAAGGAAAAAAGGACTCAGGACTGATTATGATACTTAGGATTTGACAGAATACATCTTTATTTACTTATAGGATGTGTTAATATCTGATTATATCTTACCTAATATTTATGCATAAATGTAGAAAAACATGAAAAACCTTGTTCATCTCAAAATATTTCATTTCAGTCAGTGCTCTGTATGCTACTATGATCTTGTAGTAGAATGACCCAACTGCACACCTGCAATCAATGTTTATTTACAGTCCCTTCAACTTTATTTTGCTTAACTCAGAGTCGTAACTTTTTTAGCTGCATTCTGCTTCTGGATATTGAGTTGCATAATCCACCAAAACTAATACAATGTGATAACCTTGTGCACTCCAGTGAAACAGCTCAATGAGGTCCATGCCAATGTGCTCAAACAGGACCTCTATTGAAGGTAGTGCACAGACACAGAACAGACTTCCTTGGAACCTTAGTTCCTGGACCGGAGAGACATACAAATCTTAAATACATCTCAAAGCAGTTTTTTTAAAATACAGGAACACAGGTAGGCAGATATGCTGGAGAGAGACAGAAGTGCTGTACATGGAGAAAAACCATGGTGTACAATCTGGACTCATAACCAACAAAAGAAGCAAAACAAGCAAACAAATACATGACCACTTCAAAGTCCACCTCTGTTGTTTAGTTGAGGTGTTGGTGCCCTCCAGAGGCCAGGAAATGTATTACTTGTACAGGTTTGATTTCAAACTGCATATCTGGTTTGTATACGTGCATGAGGAAAGAGGAAAAATGACGTTATCTTGACACAAAAATCTTGTCACACTGTTGATAATAATGTAATTTCAAGGCCTTATACACTGACATTAGTTTAAATAGAGCAAAACTGTATTTTCATCAAAGTTAGGGTCTCCACTTATTCTGTTTTTGATTACTTTATTATTCTTTAGAAATGTCAAAACACAGTTGGATTAGCATATAAGTAAAGACTGTGACAAATATTGCTACAGAATGGATAAATTATGCGAACCTTAAGCAATCACTGTCTAACAAAATGAATCTGTGATGACTTTTTGTGGTCTGGACTTCTTCTTTGACTGGGTGCGTGGAGTTTAAATTAAGTGGATGAGAAAAACACAGACACTTCATAATCTAGGAAAAGTTGTTTCAAATGCCATCATAGCTGTCAAGAAAAAATAGACAAAGTATTGAAATGAGTATAAACTATATGGGTGACTGCCAACAAACTGCACTTTGAAGTTAACCAAAGTCTAAACAGTTATCATACCTCAGGAACCTGCCTGACTCTCACTCCTTTAGCTCCTCCCCTTGATGAAACTGCATCCATCAGTTTTTGGGTCCAATGGTCAAGTTTAGCCATGAAGGTAGATTCAAAGCTTACAGTGGTTATTCTCTTGAACTCTTCTTTTATCTGTAGACAACACATACAGAAAAAT
>NW_005187602.1:223671-245723 GCF_000239375.1 Pundamilia nyererei
AAAAAATGTGCTTAAGCAATCAGAAAAAACTGTAATTTCAAATTAAATAAAAAATTAAGTTGATGGAGTTTCTCAAAATTATTCAGTCAACACAACCTAACAAAATAAAGTTTGCAATTTAGAAGATGTATCTTAATAAATGTTTCTCTTGCAGTAATGCATTTAATCAAGTGGTGGTAACAGGTGTGGTGAGTGTAGAGACCAGATGGAGGATTCTCACAAGGAGGATTTTGCTGCAGCACCCTCTTTCCAGCTGAGTTCTGCTAGCTCCTGTGAGGAACTAATCACCAGCCACTTACACATTTTGCCCTAAAGTCCTTCTTTGTCATCTTCAGGGATTCCATGTTGTTACTGAAATGACAATATAAAAGTGACTGTGCCACAGATGGACCAGTCTATGACATTTTGGTATGTTGTGCTAAGATTAGCTGAGGTTGTAGCAGTATAAAAGGTTTTTCACTACTTTGTTCAAATATAATGGAACTTTTGTTGAATTCACACCTCACGTGTGGAAAACAGAAAGGAGGCGGGCTTGCTATTCTTGTTAACAACTGGTGGTGTAACCCTGTTCACATAACAATGAAAGAGCGGAGTTGTTGCCCTGACATTGAACTGTGCGCTCTCGAACTCAGGCCGTGTTATTTGCCCAGGGAATTTACCCATGGTGGCTGTTTATGCTGCTCCCTCTGCTAGCCCCACAGCTGCATGTGACACTGTTCACTCTGCCATGGCCCAGTAACAGACTGCGCACCCGAGTGCCTTCATTCTATTTTGGGTGACTTCAACAAAGTCAGCTTGGACAATAAATTGCCAGCTTTTTGCATTATTTCCTCAGGCATTAATAAAGTTTTCTGATTCTGATTCCAAAAAGATACGTTTGCACATGCAGGGAAATCACTGTTACTACTATTTTAACACTGCTGTGTTAAAGTTAATGGCCCTTCCGGGTCTCCTCTCTGCTCTCTCCTATCTTGTCCCTTTTGTCTTACTTCTCTCTATCACCTTTTCATTCCTTTGAAGAAGTGAGACTCCATAAATGCTAAAGAGGTAAGTATTATTGCTCAGTTGTAGTGAATAGATAGAATAAACTGTAGAAAACTAAACAGAAGAAAGAAGAAGAAATAACAATTTAACATAAACCAGTGACACACTCCAGGGCCTGATCAACCCTGGCAGGGCCTCCTTGGATGAGGGTGTCTAGTGATAATGGCCGAAACACCCGATGAATCCAAGCTCCACTACTGACGATGTGTCCCAAATCTTAATATCTAATCTAGATCAGATCTCTAATCCCTAAACCTAACCAAGGAAAATTAGCCTGGGGGAAAGACCGAAAGTTGATGCACACAACGATGTGTGCTGCTGGTAAAGTTTCTGGGCTGCCTTTCCTCATAACAGCCATCCCTCAAGAGTCTCTCCATCTAAAGCAAAGCATTATCAGGGACTGTAACATCTAGTCCTTTTACTGAATTATAATACAAAGATGAAGAACTTTCACTAGGCTACTGCTTACATAGTAAAAGTAAATCACATCTTGTGAAGTTGCAGTTTCATTTTACAATGAAAATTTCTGCTTCATTCAGAGTCGTAACATGAATCTACTTATTAAAAATAGAAAAATTTGCAAAATAAACAAAAAACAAAAACAATACAAAAACTAAAGCTCATTCTCATTTTCATTTGCATCAGTGGTTTTTGAAGTATGGGCTGAAAGTCATCCATATTTTTCCTTTTTTGAACAAACAGTAGGGTAAAGTAAAAGCAATCATAAAATCATCTGACGTAGGACAAGACACTGGTATGCAGATCCTATTGTGACTAGCAGTCAAGAGGCCTGAGTGACATCCCATTGTATGCTGGAATGTGTGCGCGTATGACCTCCACCCTGTATTGTTACACTGGAAACCAACCAGAAAAATACGTGACACAGATAAAAACCTGTTCTACAGCATCACCACCTGTCACACCTCAACACACAAAACTAACTTACCTTTGAAGCTGGGACATACCACACATATCAGACATACAAGAGCAGGACCTGCAGAAAAATGTGTGTGAGGTGTTGCTAAAAGCATGTCTTACTTCACTAAAGTATGCCAGATGTTATCTTTGGGGGAAAAAAGTGGTCTCCATAGTAAAGACGAGTGTGAAGAAGAAAAAGGAAAAGCACTAACCATTAAACAGAAGAACACATTAAACTGAAACCCCTGAGGCTGAAGCACGAGAAGGAAAGAGTGGAGTAAAAAAGAGTTGTGTAATTGAGCGGAAAAAAAGCAATAAAATCAGAAGTGTTTGCAGCTCAGATTAGATGTGTGTATTAGTAATCAGACAGGTTTCATGAGAGAAACATGGAAATGTAAAACTTAAAAGGAAAGAATAAAAATGAGCCACAAAGGAGAATACTTGTTACGTGGAATTGGGAAGAAAATGAAAAGCAGAGAGACATGAAATATGAAGGCATAAAGAAGAGCTTTGGATTAAGAGCAGTTGCAGGTCAGCTCACATAGCTGACATTCCTGATCACATGCACACTTTTATCTGGTTCAGTCTCACTCTGTCTCTGACTGAGCTCAGATTCATTAAACCTGACTCATCTGGTTTCCTGGGTGTGGCTGCAGGTTAATAGATGAAACACGTGGCACACTATAAAGACCTTTCTTCTTTATTTCCATTAGGGTCTAATGGGAATAAAGAATAAAAGTTTGTGTTCTGCGTCCTGATCAGCTGTAGACCTTTGTGAATCAATCTCGTCTTCTGTACAGCACAGAATGCGTCCAGCTTGTCAAATTGACATAAATCTTCGATCGCTAGCAGTGTGACTCTGAAGTGCTGTACTGTATGTTGGTAAGTTTTCTCCCCAACAAATAACAACAATGTTGATTCAGCGTTTTGCACCGCCAAAAGCACCTGCAGGTGCCTTTGGTTTCATTCTATAATACTGGACTTATTTTTCCACGAAGGTTTGAACTTTAAACAATAGAGAAAAGTGTGAAAATGTTCCTGCCTGTCTGAGAAAAGTGTATAAAGTGTGTAGTGAGGGGTTTTACAGCTTTAAAACATCTATAATAATTGTAAAAAGTAAAGTTGGCTACTTCACGGATTTCACCTATTGCAGGTTATTTTTGGAACGCAGCTCCCGCGATAAACGAGGGACCACTGTCTCCCAGAGCTTTTCAAGCTTTTGTACATAGACTACAGCATGAACCTTCTTGATACTTTCTTGTTTCCAATTTATTACCCCACTATTACCAACCACTCTATAATAGCAACTTCTACTTATATTTTTTGTCTGACTCAAACCTGGGACAAAAATCATGATCTTTTGGTGTTCACAGTTTTAGTTTTTAATACTCATGCTATCTCCTGTGGGGCATATATATTTATATGAACTACATGATATCCCTGCTTCAACAATCCTTCTGATCAACATGTTCCAACCATGACCCTTATTTGAATGACCCTAACTCATAGGCTAACATTAAAGCAAACCATAATGCTAAAGAAGTGGCAAGTTGGTGATGCACAGAAGACAAGAGAGGATTAGACATGTCTGTCCATCTCTCTGTCCATCTCTCTGTCCTTCTGAGCATTTCTGAGGTGTGGGTTGTCTACTAAATGCACATGCCAAAGTGTCCATGAGCAAGACACCGAACCAAATTAAAGGTTAAAGGGCAAACAGTCTCTTATATAAGCAGGGGCCCTGCCATGATACACACACACAAACACACTGGCCTAACTGGCTGGAGGCTTCCCATGATGCACTGTGTGTTTATATACGGCTCTGAATCTCATCATTGGTTATTATTAATGGTTATTAATATATATAATTATTAATTAGTTACTCCCACCAAAGCAGATGAATAATTGCTATGCTGATTCATGTAATGAATTTTTCCATTGCATTTTGTTTAAGACTTTACTGATTAGACAAAGCTTTACATTAATACTCACCAGAATCCCACCAGGTCACCCGTTGCTTCAATTCACACTAGGGAGACATCGGCGAAGTGTCCTTACTGTAGCCTTTGCTGTCAAATAGCATTCTCATCTGGTCCTACTTGGCAATCTGGAGAGATGCAGTGATGTCAAAAGCAGAACTTTTTTTCTCCGCTAGGTTACCAAACAGTGTACAAGATCTCACTAATGGCTTCAGCCTTAATTGAGCTAGTTTTGGTGATTTACATATATTGTAGTTACAGTCTTCTTCACTCACTATAATTCTTTATCCTGTCTTCACAGGTAGCCCTATCTGTTAAAAGAGAGCTTTTCCTTCCCACTGTTGCCAAAGTGCTTGCTCGTAGGGGGTTATCTGATTGTTGGGATCTCTTTGTTTTCTCTGTATTATTGCAGGGTCTTTACATTACAGTATAAAGGGCACTGAGGCAACTGCTGTTGTGATTTGCTTCTATATAATCAAAATTGGATTGAATCCTTGTTGAATCACAAATCAACTGTGATTGACCACATTTTTTTTTTGGAAAGATGAGTTCAGTTTCACTGCGACAGACTGGCGACCTGTCCAGGGTGTACCCCGCCTCTCGCCCTATGACAGCTGGGATAGGCTCCAGAAAAAGGATAAGCGGAAGCGAATGGATGGATGGATGGAGTTCAGTTTCATTAGCCACAGCCAGGCCTGATTATTGACAGAATTTTTGACAGACAAAATCACTTAAATAGAACCTATCCAACAAAGTAAAATTGTCTAAAATTCTGCTTTAATCCAAGGAAACAGCTGAGAAACAAAGTCACTGACATCTATTAGTCTGAACAGGGGGGATGAAGCCATTGCTAAGGCGTGGGTAACTATGGTTACAGTTGTTATCCACAAATGGAGAAAACTTGAACAATGGAGACACATGCTGGACTTTTTGGAAAGTTTGAGTCCTGTTAAATCTGATATAAAACTAACATAGCTTTTCATGAAAAAAACATCATACTAACAGACAAACATGGTGGTGTGGTAGTGTGATGGTCTGGGGCTGCTCTGCTGCTTCAGGGCCTGGATGACTTGATGTAATTGATGAAGCATGAATTCTGCTCTCTACCAGCAAATCCTGAAGGAGAATGTTCATCCACCAGTTCATGAACTGAAGCACAAGCACATTTGGGTTATGCAGCAGGACAATGATCCACACACATATAGTAGGTCCACCTCTGAATGGCTCAAAAAACCAATGATCAAATGAATTAAATCAGACTGAGATGCTTTTTAACATGACCTCATGCTAGAAAACCATCCAACGTGGTTGAATTAAAACAATTCAACAAAAAAGAGGCCAAAACTCCTCCACAGCTATGTGAAAGACTCACTGCCAGTTACCACAAACACTTGATTGCAGTTCAGCTGCCAAGTGCAGCACACTCAGGTTTATGGGGGAGTTACTGTTTTGCATAGGGTCAGGTAGGTCTGGATAGCCTTCTTTGATTGAAAATCATGAAATCACAATTTAAACATTGCATTTTGAATGTTCTCATCTTTGTCTGATAGTAAAATGTGTTTGGTGATCTGAAACATGTACCCAATATGCATAAAACTATGCATATTTATAAAGGATGCAAATGCTTTGTCACAGCACTATTGTGCTCTAACATTATATGGTTGGAACATAACTTATGGTTGTTACAGCTGGTTGTCTAATACACTCTTTGTTTCTGTCTTGGTGTTTCCACACTGGTTAAAAGTGCGTTGTTTGCACTAGTTGAGTTTTTCTCTGAAATATAACATTTTATATTCACCAGGCTATCAGTATGATATAAGTAAAAGTGATTTGACATTAGAACAGAGTATTATCCTTTCTGTCCTTGTGCCAGCAAAAGCAAAGGAGGAGTAATATGAATCTGTCCACTGGAGTATGGAGCAGCACACACACGCGCACGCACACACGGAGAGAGAGAGAGAGAGAGAGAGAGAGTAATAGACAGGTCATGTTGTGTTTTCTTCTTCCAGTATCACGTCCCGCCCCCTGTGTTCATCAGGAGGAGGGGTGGGGAGCAGAAGGGCGGGTTTCGCTGGTACCTCAGATCTCATACTGGATTTACCGGACTGCACCTGTGAGGAGCCGGGTTTGTTTCTGCGCGTCGGGAGGAACGAAAGGCGGGCCCGCAGCAGCACGGCAGCCAGGAGCCTGTCCGAGGACAACACCAATACCGCTGCAGCCCCTCAGCAGCTTTACGCTCGAGAGTAGAGGAGGGAGCCGCCAGGCTGTCAGACCTCCAGCGGATATTTTTACCCGCAGTGCCTCAGACAAGCAGCCGACCGAGGAGCACAATGTCCAGGCAACAGCAGCAGCAGCAACAGCGGACTTCGTTCAGACTGTCGGACAACCTGGTGGAGGTCAAGAGCAAAGTAAGTGATGGGCTGCTGACTGATGCTGTTAGCGACGCAGGGTGTGCGTTATCAGGACCCCAGCCCTCCGCTCTTCTCATCCAGATCGTGATGTAACAAACACAAATATCTGGCCGCTGCAAATTCACGCGATATTTAGAAGAAACGAAATCCGACCGGGTTCAGCTGACAGCGGCCTGGCTGCTGCCGCCCGCAGCCCCCCCACCAACACCATCAACATCGTGTCAGCCTGCTCAGCCTCGATAATCCCAGTCCTGTGTTTAACTCGATCTGTGTGTGTGTGTGTGTGTGTGTGTGTGTGTGTGGTGCCAAGCTGTTGTTGGCTTATTCTTTGGTGTTTACATTTTAGTTGTTTGTGAGGTTTAGCTTTTGTAATAAGAGAAATAATGAGAAATAAGCATACCGAACACATAAAATTACAGTGCGATTATTCTGTAATAGTAAGTGCTTTCATGAAGATGAAAACCAAAATATTTTTTAGGTGAAGCTGTGTCCGTAAACTCAAATATTGGCAGCATTTTCAATGTACTTTTTATTGCTAATGTTAGAAGAGCCTGAAAAATAGTTTAAAGATAAAACCTTCCACAGGCCCTTCAGCCGCCTCGCACAGACTGTAGACTGGTTTCACATGAAGAATGTGGACCAGTCCACGTATAGAAATATGTAGACTGAGTCAGTGCTCAAACCCACGCAGTTTTTTGTAGGTAGGAGGGGGTGTGTCAGAAACACCTGTGGTTCTGTAGAAGTCTGTGTCCTGTGACGTGCTTAAAGTCAAACAACATGAAGGGCAGTTTAGTAAATGAAGCTCCTGTTAGAGAATTCTGTGATTTCCTCTGCTTCACAGTCAGGTTTGTGCCGTGCTCATGATATCCGCCTGCAAACTGATCGCGTAGGGAACATTTTTAGCTTTACAATGGGATTTACTAACCAGTGGGTCATGTCACAGTGGCAACGTTCATCCTTTATAAGCAAGTTGTGTTTCCCATGATTATCCAAAGAAATTGACACTAGAATGGGCAACATAGCCTCAAAATGATATCCATTTTTTAAGGAAATCCAATAATATGAATTTGATGATGTTCTAAATGAACATTGTATCAGAGAGTGCAGCTTGCAGACAGCAGCACTGATTAGTGCAAAAAAAGAGGGAGATTTTCCTTTTATTCCAGTGTGCTACTGTCAGTGATGACACATTATAGTGCAGTAAGAGTGACAGCATTATATACAGTGACAAAGAGTGAGTCGAATGCTTAACTCTTTAGCAGTAACTGAAGTAACTCAACAGTTCAGTAACGCGGGACGGTGTTATCACCTATTAGAATCAGTACATGGTTTGGTTCTTATACAACACCTTTCTCCTCAGTTTCATCATTTACAACAGTTTCTACTGCTTGTCTCATTCACGCAGTCACACACACACACATTCACCTAGTGCTTTTGTCTATCAGTCACACACTTACCCTCTGAAGAATGGATCAGTATCTTACCCACTGTCCAATCTCTGCTCTTCCTGTCATTCAGTTCAGTTCAGTTGTATTTATATAGCACCAACTCACAACAACTGTCAGCTCAAGATGACAGTTGTGATATGTCATTTGGTTGTATGGAGTATAACTAGCTGGTGGTCCAGTGATGATGGCTGAGTCATTTGTTTACTTTTGGGTCACACGTCACCAGCTGATCATATTTCCTGCTCAGATGCCTTCATGGCCTTGCTGTACTGGCTGCTGTGTTTTTAACTCAACCGGTTTGTTGTTTACATTTTTAGTGGGAACAGTTTCGTGAATCTTTTGCGCAGTCTTTCAGCTTTACTCTGTGCTTTGCCATACAACCAGAACTTTTTACACCAGAGATGAGCTAATGAGCATCAGGGCTACAACTCCTGAGGACTTATTTCCATCATTCATTGCCTGATCTGGCCATTCAGGTTCATGAAGTGAGACGCTGTAGGAGAGGAAAGCAAGCCGGTACGCTCCTGCATCTCCACCGCCTCCGTACTCCACTACAGGGAACATAAGCTCATTGGGCAGTAAAATAGATGAACTCCAGCTATTGATGGGGAAAAACAGAGACTGCTCTAAATTGGCTGTTTTGTGTTTTATGGAAACTTGAGTGGATCTATACTGGACTCTGTGGTGCAGTTGGTAGAACTCCAACTCTTCAGAGCAGATTGCCACATGAAGTTCTTCGGCAAGACAAAGGTGGAGGTATCTGGTTTTCTGCTTACAGTGGCTGGTGTAATGATGTGACTGTTATTCAGCAATACTGCTCCCCTCATCTGGACTCAAATGCTCATCCCTTCAGTAATTTCTCCATCTCCCTAGAAACCTCTCTCTCTACTTGAAAGAGATGTAAACAAACTCAAAACAGAACACCCAGAAAGCAGCAGGACCAGGCTCAGTGTCTCCATCCACCCTGAAGCCCTGTGCTGATCAGAGACATGTCATGTGCCAGCCTGCTTCCACAGGACTTATCATTCTTGTTCCATTTTTTTTAAAAAGGGATCACAAACCGACCTGTTGCTCTGACCTCTGTAGTCATGAAGAGTTTGACCGTCTGGTACTATCACATCTAAACTCTATCACTGTCTCCCTCCTGGATCCCCTGCAGTTCGCCTACAGAACCAACAGGTCAGTAGGTGATGCTGTTAACATGGCACTGCACCTGGACTCTGCAGGAATTTATGCTAGGCTACTTTTTGTGGACTTTGGTTGTGCTTTTAATATATTCATCCGTACTCTGCTGCAGGAAAAGCTCTCCCAGCTGAATGTGTCTGCTCCCACCTGCAGGTGGATCATTGACTTCCTGTCTTTCATTGCATCAGCACTGGTTCCCCTCAGGGCTCTGTCTTTACTTTTCTAATCTTCTTCTTGTATACCAACAGCTGCACCTCCAGACACCAGTCTGTAAACTCCCAAAGTTTGCAAATAACACCACCCTGTTGGGCTTATCTCATGTGGAGATGAGTCCGTCTATATGAGCGAGATTGACTGGTGACTTTGTGCAGTGACAACAACCTGGAGCTTAAATGTTGTGAAAACAGTGGAGATGACAGTGGAAACCAGACATCCCTCCCAAACATCAGCCTCCTCATCAAGAAGACACAACAGAGAAAATACAACCTGCAACGTCAGTGATGGTGCAGTTTTTCTCCATCAATGAATCTATTCTCACCTCCTCCATCACCGTGCTGCTGCCAAGGACAAATGCAGACTGCAGCATGTCATTCCCTCCACTGAGAAGGTGATTGGCAGCAATCTGCCTCCCTACAAGACTTGCAGACCTCCAGGACCTCTAGGACACCTCCAGGACTCTATGAAGTGGGGGGTCGGCATGGATCTTGCTTGCCTGTCTCAAACTGTTTGTGACACTGCCCTTTGGCAGGAGGCTGTGGTCCTTTAGAAACAACATGTCATGGCATGAGAACAGTTTTACACAATGACACAGCAACAAATTCCTCTTTTCTACAAAGTTGCCAATAAAAAGGAACAGATATAAATACATTATATTGCCAAAAGTATTCACCCATCCAAATTATTGAATTCAGGTGTTCTAATCACTTTCATGGCCACAGGTGTATAAACTAGAGAGATTTCTATGCTGAGCCTGGGACAGAATGGATGGAGAGCCAGTGCATAACATTGTATTTTTCATTTGCACCTGTGTAAGAAAAAAAATGAAGAAAATTTTTCCTATTGTCATCAGAAAAAACAGAAAGAGCAGGTTAAGCAGGTGATATGATCATGGTAATGGTATCAAATAATAATGTTGGATTGTGCTGACTGTTAAAAGCCAGCCTTGTAAAATAGACAGCTCTGTTTTCTTTGACCAGGGCTGATAGAACCAGGTGGTTGGTAGATTAGTTTTTACCTCCAACTCTAACAAGCTGAAGTTCAAAGATATAAAATTGTCCTGCATCCACTGCGATGCTAACTGGTGAAACACTCCAAACACTAATATTAGTTCTCCTCCTCCTCTGCCAGGGTCCCAGTACCCATCTGAACCAACCCCAGTGAGGCCTCTGTAGTCTGTCCTGCGCTACCAGGATTCAGTTCAGAACAAAAAAGTCAAACTTCATGAAACCAACAAAATCATTCAATGCAAATGATTTATTGGCTCCAGAATGACAGAGTGCCATCTGTAAAGTTGCACAATTATCAACAGCAGCAGCCAGCAGAGAAAGCGCAGGTTGACTCTAAGTCGTCAGTGAATGCTGAGGACTGCAGGATCAGAGACCAGCTGACAAGGAGAGACAGGGTGAAGCAGCCTGAGGTAGTACGACCCGGAGAATCAGTCTATAGATGAGAAGTTCCAGTCAGTGGGGCACGCAAGGGAACAAGTGGTCAGATACATTGTCACTGAGCACAGCCTCAGTTTTCCTTGGATCCCAGCTTTTTTTCTGCTCAATCCCATCCAGGAAATCATCTCCTTCTCATTTTCAAGCAATACAAAATGCTGCCACCAGAATACTTATATTTTCTCCTAAGTCAACTCATATTACTCCTGCTTTATACTCAACACCGGCTACTTATATACAGAGCACTAAATGGAAATGCAGCAATCTTTTATCTCAGAATGTGTTACTCGTGTGAGATTGGGGTGGGGATGGAGCCTTTCAGCCGGTGGCAAAAGAAATTTTGGATTTCTGAAGTCCCACTTTGACTTCATTTATCCAACTCTGTGGACTCATTCTTATTGTTTAATAACTTTCTTTATAATATTTTCTTTCATGCTGTGTTTGAACTTGGCTTTATATTCCTGTTAACTGTGCTTCCATTTTCCATTCAATCGTATTGTTATTATTCATAAGAACATGTGAGCACTTTATGCCAACACATATGTGAAAAGCACTTTAAAAATAACCTTATTGTTTTACTTAAACAAAGAGCACCAGTGTGACTCTTCTGTACCCCACTAATCCCTAAAACCTGATTACGGCCCTGAATGCAGCAACGTCAACATTTCCATATATCATATGACAGTACTGGTAAAGTAGCATGCCACCCTAGAGTCCCAGATACAGATGAATGCTCTGATAAAGCACACATTCTTCACACTGAGCACGCCCAGTATAGCTTTCAAGGCAAACATGCCAGTGAGAGGTCTAATACTCTGTGCTGTTAATTATAGAGCTAAAGGGAGGCACAGTATTTGTGTTAATATCCACCGGAAGAAGCATAATGTTGGGAGACAAAACAAAGTCAGCGTGGATCTCATTGTGTAATTACTGTTTGAAAGTTTCTGTTATAATATACAGTTGGGACAAAAATTAAACTCCAGAGTTTGAGTTTTAGGTCATGTCTCAGTTTTAATTAAACAATTTTTAAACATTTCTGCTTTCGCCAGGCATCACTAGTTCCAAACAGTACGTGCCTTGTCAGTACATCATGCAAGTTGGAGATGTCACGATACAGGAAGACTGATAGAATGACATAATTTTTAAGATTTGTTACTACAGTACATAAAAATAACAAATATTCCATAATATTTGAAATATGTTTAAACTCCTGTACCAGTACTGTCCCTACAGTTCCCTGTGATTTTTCCTTGTTTGTGTTTCCATTCATGAAATGGGCACTGTACCTTTACATCCATATCAAAGGTGGTTACTGAGGATGGCCTTTATGAGGGGCTCGGATTTTAGCACTGAAATGAAACAAAATCTCAAATTTTACTGTCGGTGTTCACGTTAGCCTTATCTATGTAGATTAATTTACTTCTATACTATACTAATATAAAGCACTTTGAGGCGATTGTTGTGTGGTTTGGTGCTATATAAATAAAATGGAATTGAATCGATAATTAGGAATGCATTAAGAGGATCCCCTTTTTGATTTAACGCAATGCAGTCGCTGCTACTGAGAGAGAAGCTACAGGAAATGGCGGTAAACAGGTCCAGATAAATAGAGAGGGTTGTGTCAGGAAGGGCATCCGGCATAATATCTTTGGAAAATAAAACATGCAGATGATCAAGAATGAGATTTCCATGTCAGATCAGTCGAACCCACAGCCTCCAGTGCTGTTGGCCATGAGGGTGCTGGTGGAAACTGTGCTTCTGCTGGCTGAAAACAAGGAGAAACAAAGGCAGGGTTGTGGAGGTGAACGCAGGGACTCTAAATGTAGGGACTATGACTGCTGAAGTGAGAGAGATGCTGATATGATGGTGAGAAGAAAGTTAGATATAGTGTGCATGCAGGAGACCAGGTGAAAGGAACCCAGGCCAGGGGCATTGGAGGTGGATGCAAGCTGTTCTCTCATAGTACAGATAGGAAGAGAATAGAGTGGGGGTCATGTTGAAGGAAGAGTTTGTTAACAGTGATCTGAAGTTGAAGAGTGTCAGACAGAATCATGACTCTGAAGCTGGAAATGAAACAGCCGATGTTGACTGTTGTCAGTGTGTATGCCCCACAGGTTGGATGTGAGGGAAGTGTCTAAAACCTTTCTAGATAGGTTTTAGTGACATCACACTTTTTCTATGCTTAGAGGTGACATCGTATCAAAACTCTTAAGGACTACGGTCTTCAAGAATGAATCCCAAAGTATGTTAAATAGGCTCAACAGGTTTTGTTATCCATTCCTAGTTAGTGGCTGTAGCGGTTAGCCACACTTAAAATGCTTAGTATTACATTTAGCTAAAATTGTAAACACAGATTGAGCCTCACTATTAAAAATCATTTGATGTGTGTTTGTTGCCTTCTACAGTTTGATGCAGAATATCGTCGTTTTGCTCTGAAGAGAAATGGTCCAGGGGGCTTCAAGGAGTTCTACCGCCTCCTCCAAACGATTCATCACATCCCTGGTGTTGATGTGCTACTAGGATATGCAGATGTCCACGGGGACCTCCTTCCAATCAACAATGATGAAAATTACCACAAAGCCATTGCATCAGCCAATCCGCTGCTCCGCATTATTATAACCAAGAGAGGTAAGAGAAAAAATGAGGTAAAAATACATGTTTAGTTAATTAGGCTTGAAAAATTACTTTGCAAAGCAGTCTAAATGACAGATCTCTTAAACATGTTATATGTCTTTCTACACATTGATCCTACAGTTATTTTAATGGCTTCCAAAGTATATTTCATGTCTTTTTAAAATGTTTTCGTCCCTCCAAGAGAATAACATCAATGATTCATTTACTAGTGGACGATCACATCCACCTGTCTATCCATTTTCTTCCGCTTATCTGGGGCCACGTTGTTGGGTCAGCAGCCTAAGCAGAGAAGCCCAGACCTCCCTGTCCGTAGCCATTTCCTCCAGCTTTTAATGGAGAACACCGAGGCGTTTCCAGGCCTGCCGTTACCCATCAGCTGCCTCTGAAATCCCGTAAGCTAACCAAGCCCAACAGGACTCCTTCTGTAGCGTGTTGGCTCCCTTCACCTCGGTTATCCACTATCAAGTTCGGAGGTTACCACCATGACAGGCACCGGCCACCTTGCAGCTGCAGCTCAGTGCAGTAGCCTGTAGCCTCATGTACAGCAATGGAGGTGTTGCACATGGTCCATTCGGACTCAATGTCCTTAGCCTCCCTCGGAATGCTGTTGAAGTTCCACCTGAAGTGGGAGTTTAAGATCTCGTGGACCGGGGGCCTTTGCCAGGCATTCCCAGCACACCCTCGCTATACATGAACAATCCCGTTGCTCTTATTTTTAATCAATCACTGCTTACCAGTTTTAAAGAATTTACAGAATCTGATCATTCTTGTCCGACAATTTAGGTCATGCACGCATTTTTCCTGAGCTTTTCCCGAGCTCACTTCACTGACTCCAGCTGGTTCTAAACAATTTATTCCAGTGCTGGCATTTAATCTGACTGCTTGTTAAATTTCATGTTAATTTTGAAATCATTTAATTGCTCAAAAGTACACTGAGGACTTATTTGTTACCCTTATGTGTCTGGATTTTACTTCACTGAATCGGCAGAGGTCAGCAAGCTCAGTATTCCCTGAGAATGGCAGCTTCTTCTAATTTTAAATCTCTTTTTAAAGCATACAAATCAAGAATTAGTGAAAAATTGGCACTTCCAAAGCTCTGAACATAATCCACAGTAATGTATCCAAGTTTAAAAAGAGAACCACCCTTGTGACACTGACAACTATGACGTCACTAACCAGTTAAACTGGCTTCGTAGCACACACCTCTGGTAGCACATACTTTGTGCCCAAGACATAGCAAGAGTGAATAATTCAAGAAAGACAAAAATGTATCCTGTAACTTTACAGGTAGACTGGAATGTTAGTGAGCTTTATTGTTTACCCCTGAGACACTACATATGAAGCAGAAACACTTATTACACCTGCTGACAGTGGTGATGTTTATCCATCCATCATTATGGATTATGTGAGTGTTTTCTAACACACTGTACCATTGTTGTCTCCCAGTACACCTTTTCATGCTATGTCATAACTCAGGATGTGATGACATTAATGTGCTGCTTAGCAGGCTGCTAGAGATCGGAGTCACAGACAGCTGCCAGCAAATCAGATCAGCTCTATGGTCTGGGGAACTAAAAAGGAAGCGAGCTCAGGAAAACAAGGCCCTGGAAACACAGAGAGAGCAAACATGTGCACGTGCAATACGTTTGTTGAAATCTTATTGAGGAGGCTTGTATTCGCTTTGTGTACTCTTTTAAACTCTGCAGTCCAGAAATGATAAAATCCTGTAAATCCTACTGGAAAATCTTAAACCCATGCATTGCATTAGGAGTAGTGGCGTCACTAGAAAGGATTAGGACTTGAGTAAGGCAGCTAAAATCTATTCCCACAATCACTTATCTTTCGTTCCTGAAGTGTAATCCCATTTATTCACTGCATCCACATGATTGGCAAAATTTGCACAGCTGAAGGATAGAGCAACAGGAAGATTAAGTGGTGACGATAGTTTGTTTTTAACTAACCAGGTCTGTCTCAAATAAGTTCAGTAAGGATCTCACAATTTTACTAGTAGTCTTTGTAGCAGCTCTGTTGCTCACTAGTGTCACTTGTAAGTATTCAGTGAAATGTGAAAGACTTCTAAATGACTGAAGACATCATCAAACCCTTTATGAAGGCAACAAGAAGTTCATTTTACACTGAAAACAGCAGATATGTGTTTCCTTTCCTACACGCTTCTCTCTCCACTTCAATTCCTCTTACTTGGCTACATTCATTTTGACCTTTACTACAGCTTGTCTTTGTGTGTTAGCACTGGTGTGCATTTGTGAGTATGTGTTTGTGAGTGAGGGATAGACAGGGGGATACCACAGGATAGAAACCCATCTGCTGCTTTAAGCCATTAGCCATGAGTGAGTTTATTTAACTTTTTGGAGCAAGATAATCCCACTCAGTTTATGTGACTGATGTCTTTTGAGACTTCATCAGTCATATCAGATCCATGCAATGCCACTACTCTGTGTGTGTGTGTGTGTGTGTGTGTGTGTGTGTGTGTGTGTGTGTGTGTGTTGATTACTTTAACACATTAACACTGCAACAAAGCCTACATCGAGTAGACTTTGACACAACAAAGCAGTTATATGTATTTTAATCAGTAAGGTTCCATGTGAAGAATCAAAGTGACTACGGTCTTAGTAATACTGACAGAAGAGCAGTGTGTACCTTTGTGCTGCTCTACCCTGAGTATGTTGGTGAAGTGATTTATGATAACTAAGAGACAAAATACCTTTTTTCACATCACAATTTTGCATCTGATAAACTAAAATGAGTCAAACTGGAAACTACTGAGACAGTACAACTTGTAACACGTGGCACAGAAATGTCATGTTCCACTGAGAGAAACACTAAGAAATGGAGCGGCGGTAAACAGACTAAGTAATCATGGTTGATGGGTTCAAAACACAAGAGCTTTGAAAAAAGTGTGTTTTAACAAATACAATTTAAACAAAATAACACAATAGATGCACCAGTTGTCTGATGCATTGTTTTAAATGTAAAACAGCGTCACAGTGATTACAGGAGCTTTTATCACAATTGAAAAAAATTATACAGTTTCAGACCTAATAGTCTGCTTTTAAATAGGAGGTGAAGTAACAAAGCCCTTACAGAATGACGCTCCCCCTTTGTCTGCACTGTGCACAGGCCTGTTGTTGTCCTGCACTGCATATGGCCATATGGCACCCCCTTGGGCTCCAGATGGTGGGCCACTACAGAGTGAGGTCACACTAGAAAGAAACATACAAATGCTCATGACAGCTGCAGATAACAGAAACATGGTACATTAGGGACAGATATATGGGGCACTAAGACACAGACACAGATTTACTCTTTACGGCCATCCTGAATACCATTTCTGAGCTCTAAAGCTTATGATAGTAGTAAGCAGCAAGTATTTAAAGCTTTAGCCAGCAGAGAGGGGGAGGTTCATGTCTGATCTTATAGCTTTGATGTTGTCTGTCAATGTCACTCCACATACATGTTAGAGATCGTGGGTTCACTGTAATTTCGGCTATAGTGCGTGTTTTGTTGATTTAATTATGAGGTCATAGAGTGTTTTATAAAATGTGAAAAGATGAGCGAAGGCCCTGCAGCCAGAATGCCAAGACTACTGATTAATAAGTAAACCTGGCTGGGCTAAAATTTTGGCAGAAAACAGTCACACAGGTCGTTTATGCCTGCTGTTACCATCATTAGCGGTCACGCTAGAACTGGACTGAAAATCAGTATCAGTACCAACAGGTCGGATGAATCCAAATATGAAATTTTTGGTTCGAATTGTCACCAGTTTTTACTGTATGGGGCAGGTCAAAAAATAAACAAAGATGAGATTCAGTAAAAAATGTGCAAAGTAAAGCTAGCATGTCACAGGTCTGCCATAAATATTTACAGTTATTTGAGACTGTGGTGGGGCAGTGATCATTCCTCACTGTTTCCTGTAGGAGCTGGTCTAACTGGGACACACTGGAATTTAACAACTTTGTATGAGGTTTAGCACATGTTTAACTTTTCTGAAAAAGACTATATTTTGTGTCCTTGTATATAACATACAAGAACACAAAATAATGATCAATACAGGTTGATCTATAGTGGTCCAAAAATAGCTTTTGCAAAATTAGAGGGATCTGATTGCATTATTTGTGCATTTAGAGAAGGCTTAACCATGTTTGTGTCTTCATGCTTTAGTCTGGCTCTGTATGCCTTGATAGGAAACATTATTTTTGTGCATTAACCATTAATGCTGCTTAATGCTGCTTCCCAATGACCTAATGTGTGCGTGCATGAGGAGACACACGGATACACACACACACACACACACACACACAGGCAGCTATACATTCCCATTAACCCTGTTTGACAGCTAATGTGCATCAGATGATGAGTTGTTTCTCCCTCTTCTCCATGCTTTTCTCTTTCCGTCATTCCGGTATAAGTTCAAAGATTTTATAGAACTGGGTAGAAGTTTTGAAAAATGTGAAAATTGTGAAAGTTTACATTTTTTGACATTTTAGTAGTTATTCTGCGTGTTACAACTGCTATCTGTATCTGTAGTTCAGTTAGCTAAAATGGCTGGTTTTATTCCTGACAAAATATGGATACAGACAGAATGGAACTGTGGGAAAAAATGATCTGAAGCTAGTAGTAATATTGTGTTCATATCTGAGACTGACAGTACACACAAGAAAGCTCTGACCTTTTGAATGTAGAAATTTTGGAATGAAAAGTTCAACTATCCAATATCAAAGACTTGTGGAAATGAGCTTCTTCCGAAGGGTGGCTGGCCTCCCTTAGAGATCGGGTAAGTTCGGCCATCTGGGAGGGACTCAGAGTAGAGCAGCTGCTCCTCCACATTGAAAGGAGGTAGTTGAGGTGGTTCGGGCATCTAACAAAGATGCCTCCTGGGTGAGGTGCTCTGGGCATGTCCTACTGGGAAGAGGCCGCGGGGCAGACCCAGGACATGCTGGAGAGGTTATATCTCTCGGCCTCGGAGCACCCTGGTGTTCCCCTGGACAAGCTGGAGGAGGTGGCCAGGAAGAGGGAGGTCTGGACTTCTCTTTTTAGGCTGCTGCCCCCGCGACCCAGCCCGAATAAGCAGAACAAGATGGATGGACTTTATTTTTTCCAATTATGGTGTAAATAATACACCGTAACTGTAAAGTTTAACACTTTAAAAGAATCACAAATCAGCAAGTAGCCATTAACAGTCTCCATTCTTTTGTGTCTTCTTAAAGAGGATGAACCTATCATTTTTGGCACCAACTCCCTTCAGAGGCGTAGAAAGGGGCTGGGCTTAACGAGCCTGCGCGCCACTGGCTCAGGCTCCACCCACTCAAAGGGCAGATCTGGCCTCATGATTGGACCGCCAAAGAACTTCAGACAGATTTCTTCAATCATCGATGTGGACATTTTGCCTGAGACACATCGACGGGTACGACTTCACAAGCATGGCACTCAAAAACCACTTGGGTTCTACATACGTGACGGCGTGAGCGTGCGGGTGACACCGCAGGGCGTAGAGAAGGTAAGGTTTGTTACTTTGCTTTTACCCTGCTTACAAGACAGTATTCTGCCTTTAATGCTGACAAAATTGATGAATTATTTCCCTGTAATTCACCAATGATGTACCAATTGTGCAGTTATGATTGGGCCGGTAAGATACCCCCATCTCAAAATTTCTCTAAAAATATCAGCAAGTAGCACCTTCATGCAGACATAAAGACAAAAGTTATGAATATATGAATATCAGCTATAATAGCTAAAAGCTGTTGTCTCATATTTGTATCTTTCTTCTTGCTCCTGAAGGTTCCAGGGGTGTTCATATCTCGTCTTGTGCGTGGTGGGTTAGCAGAAAGCACTGGGCTGTTGGGTGTTAACGACGAGATCCTCGAGGTCAATGGCATCGATGTAGCAGGAAAATCTTTGGATCAGGTAAATGCCCTTCCAGGCTCAAAGAAAATTCAATATATACAGAAGAAGATTCAGAATTAACTTGATCAAGATTCAAGTGTGCTTCTTTTTCATGAACAGTAAATGTACTTTGCCCATAAATTACAACACAGTCGCACTTGTGTGTGTCGTTTTGTTTTTTTCTTTATCCGTAGTGGATACAAGCTTACAAAGTAACAGTTCAAAAACAGCTTAGGAAGTAAAAGTAGTAGTAATGATTAGACCAGCGTTTGTATGTATCAAAGTAACGGGGTGTTAAGTCACTCTATATGCACTCATTAGAGCATTTTAATGATAATCAATCAGGGCTGGACTGGTAATCTGGCATACTGGTAGGCCAACACATTTTTGGGACAATGGGTCAATTGAAGCGCTGCTGCGCACTGGCTTTACAAGCACTGACAGCAGCCCATTCGGTCATTTTAATTACTGACAATGTATTGCCCAATCAAGTCTCTAAAAGCTACCGGGCCCTCCCATACTTACGCACACGCACCTTGTAGAATACAGTTTGGTAAAACAAATGGCTAATTTCACCATGGGCCGCTCTTAATGGCTAAAGTTTAGCTTTTAACTGTCACATGTTTCAGTGCAAAAAAGAAACTTTTGTGTTACAGCAACATGATAAAGAGTAAAAATAGTAAAGTCTACAATAAATAACAAATAAACTAACAAATAAAGTAAGACTGGCATTGTGTGGAGAAGAGTGGAGTGCAAATTGCACAATATTATATTCAATTATATGTTATATATAACATGTACACTTTAAATCTAAGAAAAACAGCTGCATTTTTCATCGCATCATTTAAGCCCTATTTGACTATCTCATCTGTCATTTTAGGTCACAGACATGATGGTGGCAAATAGTCACAACCTTATTGTGACCGTAAAGCCAGCTAACCAGAGGAACAATGTTACGCATCGTAGGAGTAAAACCTCCGTAGGTAACTCGGGTTCTCTGGGCTCAGTTGGATCTACAGGCTCTGCCGTGTCACATGACTCACAAAGCCCCGCCTCTCTGAGCAATCCCATCACTGCAAGGTTTGTCATGCATACTATCTTTTTTTGGGCCTGCTTATGAACAGAAAGAATGGGGACTGTGGCAGCACTGGCATACATCATATCTGTTAAAGGAGAAAAAGAAAAAGAAGTTTGTGCTTAAACGTTTAATGAAATGAAACTTCATTGAAACCGTTGTTTTGAAATAATAATGAGAATCATGAATTTTAGAAAAATGCAGTCAAAGCTAGCTGAATTCTCAACTTTATTCATAAGTTGCCAATAGGAACGGACACGTGCAGTTCATATTGCATTCACTTTTTTCTTAATCATTTGGCATGTCTTTTGTTACCATAGCAACAGCATTGCTGAGGGTGACAGTGATGATGGTGGTGATGATGATGATGAAGGTGACCTCATTCTGGAGAATGACTGCCTGACACCCTACGACTCCCACCGGGTCACTAACAGCACCACTATGCCCGACAGAGACTCACTTAGCAATGGGCCACATAGCTACACCGTGGGTAGGCCCCTCCCACAGAGTGTCTCATTGCCCAGTAATGTCGGAGCATCCCTGAGAGACAGCGCCATGATGATCTCCAGCCACAACGGAAACTCCACCCACACAACTAGTAGCAGTGAGGAGAGCATGAGAGAAGATAGCAACGTAACAGCACTGTAACCACGACAGCACTGTTCCATTGAGGACTATGAATGTTAGCGCAACAGTGCTGAAACCACGGCAAATACAGGTGGCTGTGGTCCTGTTAGATAACAGACTTCTAAAAGAGGAGGGAGTTGACGTATGAAGCACTGACAGGACCTCCGGAGGGACCATTCACTCTTCTGCTAGTTTACACTTTACCTCTTTCCCGCCTTGGTGGATTGTTGGCTTTTACTGTATGAAGGCATAGGAACACTGTATACGATGCAACGTATGGCTGAAGTTTTCAGCTTTGTCAGGTTCTATAAACAACAGTAATTATATCATTTTTTAAAAAATGTTATATTATGGAAATGTTTAAATACCATAATGTATTAACAGATTAATATTGACCATTTAATTAAAAAAATTAAATAGTTATAAATCCTCTTGTAAAAGCCATAAGTCACTTTGATGTCAATGTATTTTAAAAAATGTCTTCAAACCTATAGTTGACTTTCATGTTTTATTTTTGCGGCACCACAAAAACCAGTGCAAGTAGCACTACGTCACTTTGGCATCTCTAACTGTGAAACTTTGTGTCTGTGTAGTAAACTTAATGCTTAGTGTGGCAAACATGGCGGATACACATGGAAGCTTCATGAAATGAAGCAAAGTGATTAAAGTTGTTTTAGCATTTGGGTAACTGGGTCTTAGACTGCCGACATCTCAGAATTACAGGTAGTTCTGGCTCCGCTTCTCTCCCTGCTGTAACTTTGTCAAAAGCTTTTAATACTTCAGGAAAAGCACAGCAGTAAATGAACAAAGGTAACATGTATTTTAACCCAATACTACTTACTTTACATTGATTACATTTAAATAAAAGTTTACTGTGATTTAAAGCAGAAGCATCAGTAAGTCAGTCTGTTTTATGAGTGGTTCTGACAGTACCCATTGTTCACAGCTGAAAGTCTTCAAACCCCTGCAGCATTTGAAGAACACAAATAAAATCCTGTTTCCTCACAATGGGAGTTGAGATGTGATTTGCTAAAAGTATATTTATTACTCACCTCACCATTTACCGTTTGTGTCAATCTTTCCGAACTTCAAATTCCTACACAGCAAACTGCAGGGAGTGCAGAATTATTAGGCAAGTTGTATTTTTGAGGAATAATTTTATTATTGAACAA
>NW_005187602.1:247321-265428 GCF_000239375.1 Pundamilia nyererei
TTTTTTTTTTACTGGTGAATTTGTGGACCCAACATAAAACTTTGAGAGGAAGAAGTTTTATGTAATTGTCATGGGTCAGAGTAATTTTTCATATGGTTTTCCTTATTATATTACATGAGACATTAAATTTCAAAGGGACTACCTACATAAATAAATCTGAAATAAATGATAGATCACAAAACATTAGCCATTATATAAATATGGACACTTATTAAAAAGGTGAAGTCAGTTTTTCACTAGCAAATTAAAGCTAGTGGTAGCTAGGTTTATAAAGAGGTGTGTAACAACCAACCCTGCTATGGGGTTGGTTGCTACACAGTGACAGAGTGCTAATTACTTTTTTTTGGTTAGGGTTAGAGACCCATTTTGAACCAGCATCTGAAGCTTTGATTTAATAAAAGAATGATTATTGAACAATGTTTCAATGATCAACAATTCATGCAAGATTGAAAAGTGTGACAACCAACGCCAGTCTTATAGGGTAATGACAATAAAAAAGGAAAGGAGAAACCAAATAAACAAAAAAAACCAACTATCATATGAGCCCATAAGCTGTGCTCAGTGGTGAGGCTGTCCGAGGGGAGGAAGAAATGGCAGGGCCTTCACAGGAGACCCCAGGAGGAGTCTGGAATGACACTCCACGCTCCACCTGGGACCAAGTGATGAAAATTTATGTTTAAATTGTTGATTTAACCTGTTAGCAGTCGGATGTACCGCCCACGGTACATTGGATGGTTTAGGGGACTAATTGTAAATTTGTAGGACTGCTAAGGGGTTAATTGTTTGTTGATTTAACCCTGATTTAACCCTGATGTTTCGCTGACATTTCTGAATTTTGGAATGATTAGGACCTGACGTGACATTAAGCAAGGCAAACAGACAAACTGACTACTGAACAAAGGAAGACAGAGGACTTAAACATGGAAAGGTAATGGGGTAGTGGAAAGTGGAAACACCTGGAGAAACACAACTGTCACCAATTAACCTGACGCCACAGGGGAAGCAGAACTAAACACACTAAACATGGAAACACAAGACTTTCGAAATAAAACAGAAAACATGGAGAGATGTAGACGTGACAACACAAGCTTGGCAAGAGGATGTGGAACACGCAGACATGAAATACATGACAGACTGGGGGAACGGAAAGGAACACAAGGAGAGGAACATGGGAACAGATAAGGGGGATGAGGCTAAACTAAAAGTTATACATAGAGGACAAGGCAGACCTAAACAGGAAAATGACACATAAACCAGAGAGCATGAATGACAATATTAACTAGACTAAACCCCAACTAATAATAACACTAGAACTGAACATTATCCACAATACATCAGAAGAAGGTCAAAGGTCATGACCTGGATGTAAAAGGTCTCATTAATAAGCAACTGCATGAACAGAATCTCCACTTAGGGTAATTTATAAGTTTTGGTCAAAGATAACTCCATGAGCAAATTTCTTTGAAAAAGAAAACGTGTCACATCTTCAGTAACTTTTCATTTATAAATTCCTTCATAATAATTCACACCAGGTTCTCTGTGACCTCATGGTCCTCTTTAAAATGCACTCTTAAAGTAATATGTGTGTTTATATCTATATAGGATACATCTTGAAAATCTGTTTTCTTGTAATGTTTTGTTGTTATAGTTGCACATCAGCCAGAATACTGCATGCTTTTGCATCAACCCATACACTGCTTCCTATTGGATAGTCATGGGAAGTGGAGTTTATTCCACTATTTTAAACTACTTTCCTCACAGTTGTATACAGAGGTAACACGTGCTTTTACTCTGCATTTTATTCCTGCAGCAAAAAAAAAGCATCAATCCCAGCAGGATGAAGAGTGGTCATATATTAAGAAGCCACCAAATGCTTTCATGCTGTACCTGACAGAGCAGAGGTCAAAGGTCATGGCTGAGCTGAACATCACTAGAAGTGCAGCGGTAAATGCAGTTGTGGGAACGAGTGTAAGTGTGTAAATCTGCATATATATACGTATCTGTTCATGCTTTATGCTGGTGTTTGTGCATGTGTAGCAGCTGTCCTATAGTTATGTGTTGTAGCAGTGTAGCTGTGTACTTATGCATGCTGACAGTGTGTTCTTATGATCTTCTGTCCACAGTGGAAGTTACTGTCAAATGAACAGAAGGCCACATATTTCAGTCAGGCAGAAACAGAAAGATGCTGTCACACCAAAAAGAATCCTGATTGGTCCACCAAAGACACTACGTATGTCCAAACTGCCAACATGCAGTCCGTACACGTGTGCATCACTGAACTGAATGATGAAAAGATCACTGAAAAAAGTTTGTATCAGCTCCTGAAAATTCTATGGTGTTTGTTTTTAGGGCAAAAAGAGAAAGAGAATCTGACATTGCACCTCTAGCACAAGTGAGAGAAGATTTCAAAGATTTGTTGAAACAAAAAAGACTGAACAGGAAGTTCAACAAGCCAAGAAGCTTTGTGTGAGGCCAGATCAGATACAGCCATCTTCTTCTCATTCATCTGTGACAGAGCCATGCCAGCAGCCACAGACACAGCCAGGTGTTACCAACCTGCCTCACCAGCAGTCAGCGTGTGAGCAGCTGACAAACACACTCATCAACATACCTGTGTGCAAAGTAAATTGGATCCCCTCTTTCTCTCATCAACACCTCCCTGCATCCACATCCTCCTCTGCTGCACCCCTTCAGCTCCAGACTGAGACCACCTTTGTGAGAAAAACTGGTGAAGACTTGCTTTCAGTGCTAGAACAGCTTGACCCCTCCCCGTCATTGCCCTGTCTCAGCAGCCCTCCTCTCCTCATGCAACCTCTGCTGGCTGACGCTTGACTGTCAGTGCCAGTACCAAAGAAAGCCACCCCTTCTGGCCTTAATGAATTCAGACCATTATTGACCATCACATGTCATCAAGGTGCTGAGGAGACTGGTTCAGCTTGCAGGTGAAACATGTTCTCAACCCTCTTCAGTTTGCTTTCCAGCCTCTTGTGGGGGTGGATGATACTGCTGTCTACCTGTTGCAGCATGGTCACTCTCACCAGGATGGTACTGGTGACATGCAAGTATCATGTTTCTTTTTATATTCCTGTGCCTTCATCCAACTACTTCTGCTGAGTGAGAAGCTGCTCAAGATGGGTGTCACCTCTTATGTCCTGTTTACCTTCTACACCTCGGATTTGTAGTACAACAGTGAAACATGCCACCTGCAGAAGGTCTCTGAAGACACAGCAGTGGTTTGGTGCATTTAGGGTGGGCAGGAGTCAGAGTACAGGGAGCTGGTGGGCAGGCAGCAATCACCTCCATCTGAATCTCAGCAAGACAAAAAAGATGGCGGTTGACTTCCAGAGAATAAAAACTTCACTAGCTGGGCCCACGTCCCCATTTTAGGTTTAACAGCATTTTAGTAGGTAAAAGTAAATGCTTTGACATGAATTGAGCTGTGGATTGGGGAAGGCCTCGAAGGGGATTGGCGACAGCTCCCACGCCTGGCAGATCCCCATGTACTAAATAGAAATGAAGAAGTTAAAGAATTGAAAACAAGGAGGGAGGGAGGGTGGGGCACGTAAATGAGAATGAACAGTTTGCAGAACTGGGGGAACCTATACAGATGACAACCGGAAGGAGCGTGTTTGGAGGCGTGGTCCTGCTCCTGAAATTCCGATACATAATCTCCAATACAACTAGGGTGGAAACAGTAGACAGATACAGGTATTTGGGTATTCACCTGAATGACGGACTGGACTGGAGGACCATAAGTGATGCTGTGTATAAGAAGGGGATGAGCACAATGTACTTTCTAAGGAAGCTCAGATCCATTAATGTGTGCAGCAAGATGTTAGAGATCTTCTACCAGCCTGTGATAGTGAGTTTCATCTATTTTGCTGTTGTCTGCTGGAGATGCAGCATCATTGACAGAGACACAATGTCAGTCTTACTTTTACTGCTTTTAAATTTTTACTTTTGTTTTGTTTTTGTTTATCAAAAAATTGAAATTCCTGCACTCTTTCTTATGGCTTTTAAAACAGCTATGATGCTTAACACTGGAGCTCATGAAAGGCAGATTTTCACTTTTCCACAGAGTTGTTCTAGTTTCAGCCATGGGCTGTCTAACAAGCTTAATTTAGACCAACATTGGGTTTTGTCTTTCGTATATTTTTTTTAAACTTATTTGTGATGGTTTATTTTTCCATAAAGATTTCGAGATGTTTGACTCTAGTGACTCAAACCAGGCAATAGTAGGTGTGGTGGGGTATGGTTTGTGTCTCAGCTGAAGGGGCGGGGTGTAACAGTGGGTTCAGGGGGCAGTGCTATGGAAGGCTGGAGGTCACAGCTGTCTCTCATTAATTTCATCATGTCGCCACTATTTGAGTAGCATGCCGGGACCCAGAAGAGAGGAGTGGGAGCAGACAGAGGACAAGAAGAGGGCAAACTTAGCCAACAGAAGCTGAAAAGCTACACCTCTGTTATTGTATATAAAGCACTATAAATAAATTGTCACTCATAGTACAGTGCTGAGTGTGACGGGTCTTACTTACACAGTGATGCCAATGGACCAGCAACTGGCGTAGCCAGCGAATGCGCCAAGATCGTGGTTGAGTTACCGCCCTGCATATGGAACAGATGGCAGTGCACCAACAACAGCTAGAACGGTAGCAGAACCAGGCTGAGTGCTACACCAAAGTTTTGGGCAATCTGTTTTGCTCGTCCTGGCACCTCCTGGGCACCACCGCTGCCCCTCCTGGAACCCACAGTGACACTCTAACAGATGAAGGGGACAACCACTGGCCTTCCTGGAGGTTTTTCAGGCCATTGCAGAGACGTGTCAGTGGCTTCTGTTGCTGCCTGGTGAACCAGCCAGCCACCTGTTACCTTTAATAGAGGTCCAATTTTAATGCATTGGCACGGACCTCATCGGGCACTTCACTCGCTTTTTATTAGTTCTAAAGGATGCAATACAATATCACAAAGAAGGGCTGCTGTGCAACATTTCTGCAAAAAGTCTTGCGCAGGCACTGTTTCAGGTTTTCTCTTTAGTTGGCATTCTGAAGGAGATACTCACACACTAAAAGAACTATGTGAATTATTGGGCGTTAGATCTGTTTCACCTACCCTCAGACTGACAGGTTGGTGGAACGGCTAAATAAGATTTTAAAATCCATGATTCGTAAGTTCATTCACAAGGATGAGCAAAATGGTCACTGGTTAGACCTATGTTGTTTGCAGCAGGGAGATGCCCCACGCCTCCATGGGATTTTCTCTCTTTGAGTTACTGTTCGGCAGGAAGCCGCAGGGGGTTTAGGACCTAACTTACGGAAACTGGGGGAGGTCCAAGCCCAGAACAAAAAGAGAAATTTTGTACTTTCTGGACCAGAGAGAAAAGCTACACACATTGTGAAGATTATCAAGGGAGAACCTTCTCCAAGCTCAGGAATTGCACCTTAACCTCCTAAGAGCATGGACAAAGGCTGAAACTGCTTCCTTGGTGAGCTTGGAGAAGGAAAGAGGTGGAATAAGGTCTGGCGCTGCCAAATTCCACCATTCCTGCCTCCCTTCATTATGATGACCATCTCATACAGAACCAACGAAAAGATGTTGCTGAATTGCAACAGCGTTTTGCAGATGTGTTCTCTCTGAAGCAATAATCTCTTACAATTATTAGCGTGCATGTTTTATTGGCTGAGTGTTGATAAAACCTATTATGAATGAAGTGACTTTTTCTAATCTTCTGGCAAGGGCTTTGCAACCTAGTTTAAGAATACTTTAAGTATTTTAGGGTAATTAATTTTTCAATACACTTCCCACTGGTTTTTGAAATAATGACTGAAATCTTGTTCTTTAAGTAATGATGTAATAAATCTCCAGTTCCTAATTGGTGATGCATCTTCTTTGTGTCACAAAGATAAGACAATGCTGCACAATCACCAATATTGATTGAACGAATCTGCCTGTAATCTCCCTCATAATGGAGCTACTAACTAAAAAGTAATCTCGGGAAGAATGTGAGTGGTGCACTGGTCTCTGAGAGTGGGGTGATGTGAACACACAGCATCACAAAGACCAAAATCATTCATGTATTGTTTAAGAATATCTGCAGACTCCCAGTTCATTTGACTAATTTCTATGAATTCCTGGATTAAAACCCAGGTTGCAGTCTCCCCCTATTATAATGGTGGTGTCAGAGTGATCCGAAAGTGAAGTGAAGAATGTATGGTTAAAGGAGGGGTCATCAACATTTGGTCAGTATATACCATCAATACATAGATATTTTATTTTTAGATGTACGTGTAGGTACGAGTCCGTGTGAGGGAACTGCGGAGAGGTGTGTTCATGCAAATATTTTGGGCACATGAGTTAACTGGCTAGTCATTTTAAGCCTCTTCCCTGAAACCAACTCCACACACATCCCATGTGACAAATCTCAGTGAATTTCTGCTGTAAACCATTCAGACAAAGAATAGAAGACAAATGCCTCTCTGTAAATAACATTTATTTAGGTATACAATTTAGTATTCTTATTGACTGTGCACCACCACTGCCTGTCTCGCTCCCTTTTCACTTGGTCGACGTCAGTAGCTTCTAAATGCAGCATTAAGCCTCACCGGAGGGCAATAAAAAAAAATTAAAACAAGTAATTTTCCTACAATGTTTACAGATGCAGGATCACAGGCAGTGCAAACCCACATGCTGCAGGGAATGTCACAAGAATGGCAAAAAAAGAACTAGATCCAATGAAAAAAACCAAACAAAAACCTAACTTACCAGTCATGTCTGAAGTAGCAACTTTTAGTCTTTTAAAGGACCCCATTGTCCTGCTTGATATCCCCCCCCCCAAAAAAAAAACAAAAAACAAAAACTATCATGGAAGTCGAGGACATGGTGCAACAGATGAATCAAAGGAAAGGGGAAAAAAGAAGACGCAACCAAAATTTTGCAGGGAACTTGAAAGTATGAAAAGAAACTAATAGTGTTCTCTAATACTAAACCAACTGCTATCAAACACAAAGATGATCATGCCCATTTGGTCTCCCTTTTAATTTTCAAGGAATGAAGACATGAAAACGCACACAAATATTTCTCAAGGAGCACACACAGATTCAGACTCCTCAAAGTTGAGTGTTCTCTATTCACCTATTAGCGAAAGTGAAATGTAGCTGGTGCCGTCTCCACATTGTGCTGATGCTGGATTTAAGTGCTTCTAATGACATGAGGGAAATGACATGTGGAGTTGTGAGGATGTGTGGCAAACGGACCAGATTTAACGGATCAGGTATTGCACAGATTATTTATAATAATCTTTTTTTTTTTTTTTAAAAAGAGAAGAAATAAGGCAAAAATAAATATACAGCAAGTTCATACAACATTTACATTTTTAGTCAGTCAGATACTAGGTTTTTAGGAGAAACTGTGTGTGTGTGTGTGTGCGCTGATTAGTCATCCCACTCATCGTCATCCTCAAAATCCTCATCTTCGTCATCATCATCATCTTCATCTGAGAAAAGAAACATTAAGATGAAGAAGGCGGAGAGTTTTCATATTGGCTCAGTCAATCAAAATCTAAACAGGAAATAAACGAGTGAACAGACTTTACAGATGACCACACATGTGCCGACAGACACACACCCCCAATGGTAACCTTTGCTCAGTCTCCCTGATGTGCATTCAGGGATAGCGCACACACGCACACGCACACGCACACACACACACACACACACACACGCACGCACACACGCACACGCACACACACGTGAGAGGTGGGGCAGTGATAAGTACTTGACTACATGTTTGATGAGAAAACTAAACTGAAACACTGGTAATTTTTCTGATTTCAACAACAGAAGAAAAACTTAAAGAATAAACAATGAACAACAGGTTGAAAGGTCCATGGAGAAAATCGACTGACAGAAAAAGGAACATTTTCAGGCTGCTACCTGAGGAATGGATGGCTTTGCTCCTCTTCTGCATCACTTCCATGAGAGCACCAACAATGCCTGTGGTTGGAGCTGGTGTCGGAGGGCCGGACTCTGGATGATCCGACACCTGGGAACAGACAAACAGAATACATAAAAAGAATTGCAACATTGTAGCATTGTAACACAATCCAGAGGAAAGTTGTGGTTCAGAGTTTGCTCTTCACATTATTGTTTTAAGATGAACGTTTTAACTTTAAATGAATCTTATGGCATTTAGACATTTATAATGGAAAACTGCTCATATGAAAAGGTAGATTAAAAATGTATTGTCTTAAAATGCATCTTTTCTCGTGGTTGGTAGTCTAGTAGGGTTTCTTCACTGCCACCTTTTGCCAGTAGTAGCAGAAGCTTTTGGGGGTGAGGTGGAAAAACTCGGGATGAAAAGTGGAACATCAAGTAGTATTTTTGCTGAAATACCCATGTCCATTCACTACATGTCCACTTGTTTTCTGAATAGTCTTCACAAAGGCACATTTGCAAAAGATATTTATGGAATTTGCTTTAAATGACAAACAACCCAAAACATAAACTCTCATTATACAAATTAAAAATCATGCTAAATTAGTTGAATGTTATGCCCACACTGCAGTACTTTATATACACTGTAGAAAACCTCATAATTTAATTATAACATAAGACCTAGGTTCAGTTTTACAAAATAGATTATGATTATGAAGTAGATAAAACAAATGGGGAAACATCAGATCTCTGAATACATCTTTTTCCACAAAGGATCTTGATTACATTAATTTTTAAGTCTGACTTAAAGGCAGACTGAGTGACTGTATGAAATGCATAGATACGTTTACACTGCCATAAAAGATTTGTCTAAAAAGGGCTGAATATAGGAAAAGCTTAGTTTTGGAGTAGACAGTGGACAGGCTGATTTAAGCAGTAAACAACAAAAACAAAACATTCCACTGGTAATTTTGGTGGGCTTATCTGAGACTGTGGTTAGCTGGCTAATAAGTAGTAAAATTTCCAAGTAGCTTATGAAGAATCTACCAGGAACTACAATGTGGGTTTTCACAAAAAAAACAACAACCCCAGAACGAAAGGAAACAAAAAAAGGCTGTCTTCATATGTGCAAATAAAGCCTCAAGTATTAATTATGTATTATTGTAGTGATCGCAGTGATCAAAGGGACTGACTCACAGTCTTGAGCTGGATTCCCTGTCGGATCTGGTCCAGCAGGGCATCTCGTCCAGTACTAGAAGTTGGCACTCTGTTGTTTTGCTCCACCTTCTTCAGCTGGGTTCCTCCTCTAATCTGCTCCAACAGCACCGACTTCCCACTTGGACTTGGTGAATGAGGCGAGTCTCCACCCCCACCTACGCTATCTGGCTCTGGAGGAGGAGGTGGGCCAGGTGGGGGAGGAGGAGGGGGAGGTGGCAGTGCAGGAGTGCTGCTCACCACAGAATGCTGTGCCACTGGGAGAGGTGGAGGGGGTGGAGGTTGGGGAGTAACAGAGGCATGTAAAGGAAGGGGAGGAGGAGGGGGAGACTGGTGGTGGTGGTGGGATGCAGGAGGCGGCTGGTGACTTCCCCTGGTGGGTGGAGGTGGGGGAGGTGGGGCACCCAGAGTTCCCGGTCTGGAGGGAGGTGGTGGAGGCGGGGCTAAGGCCGGGGCCCTGGATGGAGGAGGGGGAGGAGGGGCTCCTCGGCCTCCTCTGGAAGGTGGAGGTGGGGGTGGAGCCAAGCTGTGGGGCGGCGGGGGAGGAGGCGGAGGGCCGCCTCGAGAAGGTGGTGGAGGGGGTGCTGTAGAAATAGAACACAACAAGAAACATCCTACGTTTAACTCTTGTGCAGTTTTGCTCCACTCTGCTGCAGCACTGTGATCTGGGGAAACATCTAGATCTGGAGCTCAGAAAAGTAACTAAGCCCCAAAGTAACTAAGCCTACGTTCACACTGCAGGCGAAAGCGCCTTTCAAAGCCGATCTGGGTCGTATGTGGTACTGAATCCGATACATATCTGATGTTTCAGAAAGCGACTGCTGTTTGAACGGTCATGTCGCATTAAATCCTACTTTTACGTCACTGACACAAGACAGACGCTAATTCTCAGCGCCGGAGACATTGTGAACGCTTCCTGGCCATCCAGTGTAGATGTCAGTGAAACTGTTGTGAAGACAACGTTGGAGAAACGTGAACATTTTATTTGTACTGTATAATCTGCAGATTCTGACAGAAATCTGCAACTATCCTTTGAAGCGCCGCTCCTCTCTAAAACAGCAATAAGGATAATCATCAGGCCAAATGTAAATAACAAAATAACTTAATAACTTAAAGCAAAATTGGGAAACGTAAAGTTCGAAACAAGTCTTTATATTAACGGCCATCAGTCAAACAATACCGTTTGGTCTGGGTCTAAACGGCGCGTTGTGTGTGACATCTTCTTTTGCGCATGTGGGCCACTTTGAGGGTTCACACTGGAGCGCGTTTGCGGTCACATTTTATTTGTAGTGTGAACAAGCAGACAAAAAAACCCGGATTTGATCAAAAAAATCGGAATTGAGCATTAAGACCTGCAGTCTGAACGTAGCCTTCTTACCACACTGCAACAATTACTTATGCTGCAGGCCCAGTCTGCTGCAGAGCAGGTTGTGTTTGACACAAGAGATAAACTTGTAAGAAATCACCATCTATCGACCAATCAGCTCACTGGAATTTTTTTTAGGAAGAACCTAAAAACCTCTAAATCCCTGGAAACTTTAGAGATCGTCTGAAGTCTTTATCTTTCCCTGAAATGCACCAAGTAAAATGATACTTGAGAGCTTAGAGTCTTATCCCTGTCGATGTTTCTCAGTGATATAATGCTGATTACACCAACTTTTCCTAAGTTAACTAGATTAAGTAACCACAGATTGTCTTACTAAATTCAAACCACCTTCATGTGACTGTAGATACCTGAAATATTTGAAGCCACATGAGTAAAATATATCATGTGCATGCTAAACTAACTTCATACTACAGGCTACTCTCTCAAACAAGGCATTTTATAAACTAACCAGTATTAGTCTGCAACACTAAAAAAAATAAAATTCTTATAAAATATTAAAGATAAATGAGGGAACGACTCGCATTATTAAAATATAACAGGTAATTAAAGAGGGGTTCAATTTACACCAACACATACGCTGGCACTGTCCTAAATTCAAACACCTCTTTTCTAACTAGTCCATGGTAACATGATTCAAACAGTCAGGACAGAAGAATCTGAGTACGTTTCACAAAATAACAATTCAGACTCAGAAAAGCACTTGATCTGCTCATATTTGCTGTGTGATGTGAAAAAAGGAAGCAGGTGGCAGCTCAAGATAAAACCGTGAGAAGAACTGCAACGTGAATTTATAAAAGTTCAAAACATCAGATCTCTGACTTCATACACTGACCAGTGAGAATCAACTGGATTTTTATGAACATTTCACTTAAATCTGGCATTTATTCAGTTATTAATTATTTTTTTTAATGATGAAATATCCCCAAAACGATGAAATAGCTATGTGTTTTGGAAGTGGTAAACAACACAATAAAAAAAAATAAGCATTTTATTCTAATTTAAAAAATGTAATTAATATACTGTATCATTTCTGTGTTCACAGTACATTTTTGAACAAAGACATTTCTATTTCTAGTTCAACAATTTCTATTTCTCTGTGAAAGACAAAAAATGGGAACTTAAAACTTTTTTTTATACTGTTCAACAATTTGTAATTATCAGTTCAGTTCACAGGTAGGTTAGTGTGAGTGTGAGTGTGTGTGTGTGCTCACCCTGTCTTCTCAGCTCGTTCTTGACTGCCTCCACCCCTCCCTTCTTCTCGATGAAGTCGTAGATGACCTTGGACGTTTCTCTGTCCTTCAGCTGAGCCTCAGAGATGCCGCACATGTCGAACAGGTTCTTCAGTTCAGGGTCCAGGTTATTCAGCTGTTGACAAAGTATATTTTAAAATACGCTTTACGCTGGGGAGGACCTTATGAAGGACCTTATGGTGCAAAAACCAGGCCAGCAACTCAAATATGACTTTAGCCACAGAAAAACAAAAATACTTGGGTGGCCGTTAATATGGGCGTTGGTAACAGTGACGTAAACTTCATCTAATACTTTTTAATGTCTGATGGCAGCAGAAAGAGACAGTAGATATGTCTGTATATCAATAACATGTAAACCCAGATACAAGGTAAATCAAAGTCTTATCAATCAGAATCAACTTTGTCATTCTTCCCCTTCTGTGGTGTTTCTGTCCTGCTCATATCACACAACCTGAGCCCGTCATCATTGCTATAAAGCCCAGCATTTGTGCAGGAGTTTATGTCCCATTTCCCCCTTTTTCCTCTCTATATGAAGTATGTCCATGTGTTTATAAGTCAAAATTATGTTTTCATCCAGCAAGTAACTAGAGAATGAGAACTGTGAAACGTTGCACATTCATAAACTTAAAGTGTGAACTTTATAAGGATGTCATGTTTCTGTATCATCTCTGTCCTGTTGGACCCTCAAACCCAAAAACACATCCGCCTGTTTAATGCTCCGATATATTCAAAATCTAAAGAAAACTATAGTGTACAATTTTCTAATCCAATAAAAGAATATTTACTACATCAGCTTACCTTTCATTTTATTTGAAATCTACAAAAGGATCACATCTTTTTAGCTTATTTGTAGCTGTCACTGTGGGATATTGCCCTAAATATAACTACCTAAAGCTTCCACACAGTTGGAGTGGACGTATTATTTGTTTGTGAGATAGTCACAGAGATATAAAACAATATGAACTAAAAATAAATGCCCTGAACACCAAAACACTAGGTGGCTGCCACAGGTGTCATCTTTCTCATACAATGTAGTGGAGAAATAACAGGTGATACTACATGACATTTAAAATATAAACTCTGCTGGGCTGTAAAGTGTGTTCTTTGGTTTCTGTGTGGATGTATGTGACAGATTTCACTGTCTTCACTGAAGATGACTGACATTGGTCCAGAAAGGTAAACACGATGCTTGTTTTGTGAATGTCATAATGCTTGCAGTTTAATTCACATCTTTTTGTCGATACTTTTACAGTTTCCTCTTTTGATTTTTTTATGCTGTGCAGACAAAAACAAACAAACAAAAAAACAAAACAAAGGACTGAAGTAAATATGGAAGAACAGGTAAGTTTGCTGTTCGAGTCTGCAGTTGCCTGCAGACAAAGATGTATCCGGGCTAAGCCTTTAACCTGGTATGTTACTTACTGTCACTGTTTGTCTATGGAAATATTAACTCCTGCTGAAGATCTTCAATTCAGTTTCAATTTAGTCTTATTTATATAGAGCTGAATCACACCAGCAGTGGCCTCAAAGTGCTTTATATTTTAAAGATCCTTTAACTGAATAAAACTGGTTTTAAAAGCTAAACAGCTCCCTGTTTATGTTGGATTGTTTTTTTTAAACTAATAATAGACTTCCTCATGTTCTAGGTCTGATGAGTGTTTAATTTGTCCGCAGTGCAGGAGCTCAGACTGACGCTCAAAGTGCCGTGTGACACCTTGTGGTGAGCAGCAGGAAATGCACACTGGCTGTACCCTGATTCCTGGTATCCAATCAGGTATTTTTATTTTTCTTATGCTTCTGTGCATTAGAAACATTTATCGAAGCTTTAAAGATTATACTAACCTTACAGGTTTTGTTTAAAGGATGCTACTAAAATAGATGTTTTAGCAGCAACTGAGTTTTTTGTTAGTACGATTCATTTCCTGTGCACAGCCTGATGTGCAGTATAACTGCTGTGAGCCATTTTTAACACATTGGTCTATTTCTTCAGAAATCTTTAGACAAAATGTGACTTCTGTAACGCATATGATATGATCAGCTGGAGAGAAGATAACTGACACAGGTCTGGATTAGAGAAAACCCAAAATAAACTCCAACATCTGCATCTTTTTTTTTAAATCATTAAGGTTATATGCTGTACATTCATTCCAACTTGGAAAAACACTTCAAAGAAACCATTAAAAGCCCAAAATTACCAAAACATTCGCGCCCATGTTGAGTGTATGCAAGCTTCTGATAACAACTGAATGTGAAAACAACAGAAACAGTCTTTACTTGTTAATAATTTTGGATAAAAATGCTTAATGTGATTTACAGAAAAAAATACTTTAATGTTGCTCAGTGGAACTTTGTATAATTTTGTCTATTATCAGACTTCACTGACACATGATGGCTCTCTTACAGCAACAGGAGAGGTGTTTAACTGTTGCTAACAGTAACAGTTTTACATTAAGCTAAAAAAAAACAAAAACACAAAACTAAATTTAAATACTAAATTTAACTAAAAACAATGCCAGAAGCCTTTAGAGAGCGATCTACATGTTGGTCAACTACATTTTAGATATTTCTGTATAATTTTGGAAGGTTGAGCAATTTCTAAAAGTGTATCCTGATCTTGTCGGGACAATAAGTAACTGTGAATGGATCCAAAATGTATCTGAATGGGACTTGCAGGGACATGACTGATCTGGGCCTAATCAAGTCTGAATCCATCATCCTTATACATTTTGGGTCTGTAAAGTAGACACATAAAGCTTTAAACAAGTACGTTTTAATTAATTGCAAGTCATATAGTAATGTATCATAAATGATCCAGTAACACACAGTAAATGTTGCCAGTACAAGGAAAGCGGAAGACAGCGTGACAGCTACATTATTGCCCACAGAGTCAGCGTTACAAAGATATAACCTACAGATGTTTTTTTGACCTGACAGAAAATCTGCAAATTCCTTCTGTGCAGGTTCTCAGATGCAGAGCAGGAAGCAACAAGAGCCAAATTTGTGCGATTTCATCAAGCAGCCACCACACAAGTCACTACTGTGCTTGCTTGTGTGTGTACATACAAAGGGGGGTACTCACATCAAAACCTGTGTTTGGATCCCAGCCCACATGACCAATGTGCCTGAAGAAGACAGATGTGTAGTGAGATCATGCAAACACGCGTATGTAAGTACACAGAAGAACATCAGCTGTTTAGCATGTGCACATGATACACAGTGAATGCACACACTACACTCTGATAATGTGGCCATTGAAGGCTCTCAGACGTTAATGTAACATGTTCACTGTTGCCACAAAGGAGCCTATCATTGCTAGATCAGACTGTACAGACACCACAGTCCAAAAACTTTATCATTTGTCATTGTGTTTCAAGTTTTAGGGTGTGTAAAGCAGACTTTTCCTTTTCTGCTGTTCAGTCTCTGCCTACCAGCTAACACCAGCCTTTCTAATGTTGTGTTTTCCAATCAGCAAGCTTGATACAAGATTCTTTATTCGTCACATGCATAGTTATACAAATATAACACGCGGTGAAATGTAACCTGACACAATCCACTGGTCACTGTTATGGTGACCTTGATTCAGCTGCTTTCACAGAAAATCTTTTGGCTGGATGAGCTACAACTCTATCATGATTACCTGCAGCTGGGAATAGTAGCCTTCCCACTCTGGAGTAGGGCTGTGCGATATGACCAAAATCTCATATCCCGATATAAGACATCTATCGTCCCGATAACGATATAAATCACAAAAATTTAACATTTTTTGTAAATTCTGTGAATCTCGGGCAGCTCGACTTGTGGGAAGTGTTTCCAGCTGGGCGTCATGTAGCTGGAGTCGAGTGTTTTAACCAATGGATGAATCGATACATTTTTAGACATAAGTTGTAACAGCCGCAGTTTTCTTTGTAAGTATTTATTACACGGCGTGCTGCGGGGAAAAGCCTGTTCTAACGTTTGAGTCTAAGGTTTGTTTTCTAGCACCTGACGGCTTTGCTTCTCATCCATAAACACTCTGCATACTCTTTCACGTCATTCAGTTTATTTTGAAAGGTCTCAACAGGATCTTGAGCTTTATTCTGAAAGGTCTATGTGGAAAATAAACAAGCAGACACGCGGTGGTTTTACCGTCGTTGTTGCTAACGACAACGCATAAAAACAGGCACTTGTCCGTCTGTAGTGTGGTTATATTAAATATAAGAGAAAGAGAGAACTTTAAGAAATTTCATCAAAACGATGAAAAAATATTGCCGTAAACAGTTTATTTTGCGACACCACAAAACAAGCGATAGCGTAAAATGAAACGATAAACGTTTTTATATCGTCAGCCGATATATATCGTTATATCGAACAGCCCTACTCTGGAGATCAACTATGAGCTGGAGGTGTGAATTAGGTCATATTTGTGGGTTTCACAGCGTGGTATGTGTGCATATGTGAGGATATATATGCACATGTGCTAAAGGGACCACGTTTTTAACCCCTACCCTTGTGACAGTAAACAACAGAGAAATAATCAGCTACATCTCGTAGACAATTTTCAACCACACCAACTTAGACTGCAGCTGGTGGTCCTTGTTCTGCTCTCCCACTCACAGCAGATCTCCACAGCAGAACTAGGACTACTGTTGCCAGGTTAAATCTAGGATACTGCAGTTGAAATCTGTTTGGCCACAAGACAAAAGGCCTTAAGAGAGCAGAATGGCCACAAGACCAGCTTGCCCATATGGAAGAACTGCAGTTACTAAACTGTCAAAATTTGATTGTGCAATAATAAATATTAATAATAAGAAATTTTCTCCATCAACAGATGAAAAAGTTTAACTACATGATAAAATATGTTCATTATTTTAGACATTTGATTTGGTTCAATAAATTAAAAAAAAGTCCTATTTGCTCAGCACTGGAGCACTCAGTACACTGTGTGGTGTGACTCGGACTCACTGGAAGTTGCTCGGCGTGCCGATATCGGCCTTCGTCAGCTTCTTCTTCTTGCCTTTGGTTTTCTTGTCCTTCCGGCTCAGGCCGCTGTGGCTCAGCATGTTGTTGATGTGATATGGCTGTTGATGGCTGTGGGAGTTGTGGAATCGGACATTGTTGATCTCCGGGTTCTTTATGTCTACTGTGGCCACATGCAGAGTTGGGCCTGTGCATGTGGAGGAAGTTAGCAGAAAGAGTTGAAAAAGTAACAACCACTATAATTTTTTTAATGATTTTTAACAACTCAGATTTTCATTGTCACATATTCAGCCAAAAAGTATCTCTGTGTGTGTGTGTGTGTGTGTGTGTGTGTGTGTGTGTGTGTGTGTGTGTGTGTGTGTGTGTGTGTGTGTGTGCGAGCGTGTGTGAGAGAGAGAGAGACAAAATACAGAGTGAGTGTGATAAGTACTGATGATATATGCTGATGATACAGATGAGTATCGCCAACTCATCAGAAGTAGCTCGATGATCTTCATCGAACTACTACAAACCGCCTACGATGGCTCGACCAGCCAGGTACGCATTCATGACGAAGTGTCCGAAGAATTCCCCATCATGACAGGGGCCCGGCAGGACGATGTGGTGTCACCGCTGTTGTTCAACATCGTCATCGATGCGATAATGCGCAAAGCATTCGAGGGCCGCCGCGGAGTCCAAGCCTCGACCAATCGATTTATCACCGATCTAATGTTCGCTGACGATAGCGCCATTTTTGCCGAAGATGACACCGAGGCAACTCACATCCTCTATGACTTTGCCCGGCACTCCAAACTGTATGGCCTCAAGGTTAACGCCGAGAAGACCAAAGTCCTGACCACCGACGGCTCACCAACGATCGTCCACCTCGATGGTGTGCAGATCAAACAAGTCCAACAATTTCAATATCTGGGGTCCCTCGTCGAGGAGAAGAAAGTGGCATCATCAGTGGAGATACGCTCCAGAATTGGGCAGGCGGCGGCAGCATTTGCTTCCCTGCGCTGGTGCGTCTGGAAGAAGAACAACATCTCATTGGCGACAAAGATCTGCCTTTACCGAACCCTGATCCTGCCCATTCTACTTTACGGCGCAGAGACGTGGACAATGCTCAAACACGACCTGAGCAAGCTCGAAGTTTTCCAAATGCGTTGCCTTAGATGCATTCTCGGCGTTTCCCTTCACGACAGTCATTCGAATGACACCATCCTCACCAGCTGTGGCAGCCAACTGACGATCGGCGACCTAATCCAGCGCCGCCGACTCCGTTGGTTTGGCCACATTTGTCGACCCAAGCCGCTACCCCCATGGCCTACTCTGGTTGACCCGCCCCACCGATTGGAGGGTGCATCGAAATGCACCAAAGAAGACATGGAT
>NW_005187602.1:265798-284431 GCF_000239375.1 Pundamilia nyererei
GGAACAAGCTCCAAGTACAAGATCCATAGAAACTGGGTGCAGGCTGTGCACAGATGCCCCTGAGACAATCCAGCACATAACAGCAGGGTGCAAGATGCTAGCAGGCAGGGCATACATGGAACGCCATAACCAAGTGGCCGACATAGCATACAGAAACATCTGTGCTGAGTATGGCCTGGAAGTCACAAGGTCAAAATGGGAACCCCCCTTATGGTGGTGGAGGATGGCTGAGCTAAGATCCTGTGGGAATTCCAGATACAGACGGACAAAATAGTGGTGGCTAACCAACCGGACATAGTAGTGGTGGACAGGCAGAGGAATACGGCTGTAGTGATACTGAATGAAAGCAACATCAAGAAGAAGGAACATAACTACCAAGGGCTCAGAGAAGAACTCAAGAAAATGCAAAGAGTGAAGGTAACGGTGGTCCCATTGGTAATCGGAGCACTACGTGCGGTGACTCCCAAGCTAGGCGAGTGACTCCAGCAGATCCCAGGAACAACATTCGAGATCTCTGTCCAGAAGAGTGCAGTCCTAGGAACAGCAAAGATGCTGCGCAGGACCCTCAAGATCCCAGACCTCTGGTAGAGGACCTGAGGTTGAAGGATAAAGATCACCCGCCCTTATTTGCACAAATATATATATTTTAAAGGCTTAACGCCTGTCTGAGGGAACTGAAACTAAATTCCATGAAATGCTGGTTTGCTCTTAACTCTAGGAAAATAATCCAAGCAAGCGACCCTTTTTAACACTCTTACAGTGCCATCAACATGCCTTGCTATAACCCCATGTACCGATATGACAGAAGGCTGCCACAAACTGTGTGGTTTCATCCGTCTGCACTGAGCATTCATGACATATTCTTTTTTTTAATGTGCACAATGAACTGTCCATGTTGTTGGTGCAAGCCATACAGTGTGGAAATTCCTTGTAATCTCCACAAACTGAAGTAACATCTGACACAGCCACTAATCCACTAGTAATCTATGTCTGAATCCCTGGTTGCACCCCCACCACACTCCCCAAGAATTCTGGACTTCTACAACTAGACCAACAGGTCTACCTCATCAGCAGCCTAAGGACTAGGGTGGGATGGGGGAGGTGCTTGTTTCCCTGCCTTCATACAGAGCTGTTGAGGTACTTTTGCTTTGATATCAAAATAAGTACTTTAATAGTAGGGCTGCCACGATTAGTCGACTAGTCACGATTACGTCGACTATCAAAATCGTCGACGACTGATTTAATAGTCGACGCGTCGTTTGAAGCTTTGTAAGATCACAAAAGACGCAGGAATAAGTAGTAGGATTTAAGAGTATAATAACGGACTGAAACAGAAGATGGCAGCACAGCATGTACAAGGATGCCAGCTGCCGTTAAACCCCGAAGAAGAAGAAGCTGTGTCCCAGAATTCATAGCGCAGCCTAGCTCAGTTTCCAACAATGGCGGCAGCTAGTTAGTTTTAATATTACTCTTATTATTCTTTCTGGGTCACAAAATAAACGTTTAACATGTTTTCAGGCGAGAATGTAGCTGTGTAAACCTCAAATATCTGCTCAGTTTATCAAGACACCACATATTTTCAAAAGCGCTCCGACGTTTTCGGAGACGTCTGTTACCCACTAGCTCGATAGCGAGCCGGGGGCTAGGCTCACTAGAGCCGTGAGAACACCGGTCTCCCGGCTAATCGTTTTCAAACCCACCGCCGTCTTTCGCTACTCAGGTTAAACATGATATATAAGTCACGTAGATAACTTAAAAATGTTATTGTCTGGCTTTTTTTTTTTAGTATTTTATTTGTTCCTGATTAAATCGGTTTGGCTGAGATTAAAGTTATAGTTTTTACACAGCTGAATAAACGTCAGATTAAACTCCACCGAAACAATCTGCAAATGTCATTAAAATTTAATAAACTCTCATCTTGTCTTTATTTTTAGTTAGCACAGACCTTACACACTTAAAGCTGTAAGCTAATGATAGTTATATCTGTAACTGTAACCGGAAGGTCGCCGGTTCGATCCCTGGGCTCTCTGTCCTGGTCGTTGTGTCCTTGGGCAAGACACTTTACCCTACTGCCTACTGGTGTTGGCCAGAGGGGCCGATGGCGCGATATGGCGGCCTCGCTTCTGTCAGTCTGCCCCAGGGCAGCTGTGGCTACAACTGTAGCTTGCCTCCACCAGTGTGTGAATGTGAGAGTGACTGAATAGTGGCATTGTAAAGCGCTTTGGGTGCCTTGAAAAGCGCTATATAAATGCAATCCATTATTATTATTATAATATAAGAGCAGATGCTGCTGGTGCAATAAGCTGTACGCTTTACGTCCAATGGATGATGATCTGATTAGTCGACTAATCGCAAAAATAATCGGTGACTAGTCGACTATCAAAATAATCGTTTGTGGCAGCCCTATTTAATAGTACTGACTGAAAAGAAAATACAAAGGATTAATCATTTATAAAATTCTAAAAACTAACATCAAATATCCATCCACACTGATAACCACATTTTACAGCTTCTTAATTAAAGCAAGGACTCAAAAGCAGCCATCTTTAACCAATATCCAACCTAATCATTTAGATGAACAAAAATGAAAAACGTGCTAATTTCTATTTTGAAAAAAAATTCACAAAACATGAATGAAGTTTAATAAATATTTTAAACTGATGTAATACATAATTATTAATAAGAAGTCCTGGGATTAGCAGGTACAATACACACATAACAATCAGTAATGCACTCAACCACTGTGGCCTGTATGCACGCTCACCATGAAAGGCTCCACAGCTGAAGAAAAAGCATGTTGAAGCGCAGAACAACATTTAGACAAGGTCAAAGGTCAAAGGCACTGCAAAAACACAATACCAACAGTGAAGTTTGGAGGTGGGAACATCATGGTGCATATGGCACTGGCATGCTTCATGTAACTGAAGGAAGGATGAATGGAAAATGTACAGAGACATTCTTGATAAAAACCTGCTGCCATCTACCAGAATGATGAAGATGAAATGAGTGTGGATGTCTCAGCAAGACAATGATTCCAAACACACAGAAAGAAAGAAATTCAAGTTGCTAAAACGGCCCAGCCAATCATCTGACCTAAATCCAGTTGAAAATCACTGGAAAGCACTAAAGCTCAGAGTTTATAGACGGGGCCCACAGAACCTTCAGGACTGTTTGTGGGGAAGAACGGGGCCAAAATCAGACCTGAGCAATACATATGACTAGTTTCTCCATACTTGAAGATGTTATCACCAACAAAGGCTTTTGTATGAAGTATTAAAACCCACACCAGAGGGTTTAAAGAGAACAACAGAAAGCGTGTGGTCTACATGCACAGAAAGGTTTCTCCATAAACCAGATTTAACCTGCTTCACTCTGTCAGTGTGAGAGCCAGACTGTGAAACAATGCTGCCAATGTGTTAGGAAACAGTCTACTGGCATTTCTCAAACACACACACACACACTAACACACACACACACGTTCTGTAGGACGAACGCTGTTGTCATCACTGTCTCGCCTATGCGGTCATACAAGGAGGTCCTTCTACAAGACCAGTGTTTGCCAGTTTGATCAACACTGCTCCTAAACACTGGATAATGGGAAATGGACTGGTTCATATATAGCGCTTTTCTACTTTGAGCACTTAAAGTGTTTTACACAACTTGCCTCACTCACCCATTCACAAATTTACACCCATTGCACAATCTAACATTCAAGTGCATTCAGACTCCGATGGATGATAATATCTTGCCCAAGGATATCTGGCATGCAACCACCAACCTTCCCCGTTAGTATGTGACCTGCTCTACCACCTGAGCTACAGCCACTCCTACAGCCACTGCAGCTCTGAACTGTTCTAGAAATAACTAGCTGAACTGGACATCAGCTGGTTCTTATTCTATATCCTAGTACAAAGTCAATGGATTCCTTACCAATCGCCATCAAAACTGTCTGAAGTTCATGTGTTTAACAGCTTTCATTTAATGGTCTCTCCACTGTAACCATCAAAACCCACACAAGCAAGTTCAAACAGATATTCCAACTGCTAATTTACTCAGTAATTTTCAAAATACACACACAAAGAACAAAACAAAAAAAATAGAAGGTCAATAGTAGCAATCGGGTGCATTTGTTGGGCATATTTGATGGTTTATAAGCAGATGATCTATATGTACGAAACGGCAGTTTCTGAAATCTAAGTGTTACTAATGTTTAGGAGGTATATTTACAGAAAGACCTGTCAAACCACCATTTAATTCAATGTAGCAAAAGGGATTACATGAAAACTGAACCAAGAAACTAAAAGCTCAACATGTATTTGCGCACAGATAATTACTGCAGTCCTGGCTTAGATTCTTAGAATTCATTTATTTAGAATAGTAACCTGCTAATATTGGAAATGAGTGAGTGCCTATATTCTTGGTTATTCAGTGCTTCGTATGCTACAGTTTTAGCATATTTCTATCAATCCTCTATTGAATCCTTGGATAACTGAAGCGTTTACTTTGCCATTTCTCCACATGTTGCATCTTGCTGTATTTCTTTGTTTTTTTTTACTTCAGGGGATGAATGACATCCTCATTTTATTCATTTCTATGTACTTGTTATTGAATTTTTTAAAGCCTGAATGAGAAAAATATTTTTTACAAAATTAACTAAAGTTAAGAGCCTACATAAGCAAAACTTATTAAGAGTTTAACATACCATTTTTAGGGTCGCCTCTTTTCTCTGCAAAAGAAAAATTAACAGAATTATGGTTTCAGAAAAGTAATCACGAGTCAGCAATCTTTAGAATGTATGAAGCGGAACTTATTACGAGGTTTTAGTGAGAAAAAAAAAAAAAAAGAGTCAGAAAAGTGCTTTTTAGGTTCAGTTAGTTCTGTTAAAGCCCTAAGCTGCAGAAATGCTGCTTCACATATGAAAAAGCATTTTAATAGAGCAGTCAGGTTATTCTTGGCCTGAGCAGAAAAAGAAGAGAAGCAAAAGATTTGAAAGCTCAACTGTGTTTGCCATACAGCGTCCTGCCAGCTGTGCCAGCCCCGTGAGCCTTTGAACCCTCAGTCATCGTCACAGTTTGAGAGGTGCACTTCAAAAGGCCAACATGCTGGAAGGAGCTGAAGGGAAGTCAGAGGAGCCTCACAGCAGAGACATTTACTCTACTGAGAAAGACTGACAGCTTTACAGCAGCAGAGAGAAAGAGATGGAGCACACAGCAGCGAAGCGAAAGAAAAAATAGAAATAGGGGAACAAAACCCCACAGAAACAAACAAAAACACAGTCCCAAACCAAACCTGTCAGTGGAAACCACAGCTTGATGACTGATATGAGAGGTGATATTTTTTTTTTCCCGAGAAATACTTTTGGTGAGGATCAGTCCTCTACAAGCCTTCCACTGCTAGTGTCCGGAGAGTCAGTGCTATTCACAGCTCAAAGTAGAGCTGTTTTTACTTTCACCACTAAACAATCCTGCACTTTTAACTACCTCCCCTCCCTTTTCTAACAGTGTGCCAAACTCTAAGTCAGCCCCAAACCTGCCTTTAAGGCAGTGACTTCTGAGCCGCATTCAGGCTGAGTGAGCAAAAGATAAGGTGTGTTCTCCAATAAAAGTTATGAAAGGTTAAACCAATTGAGGAAGAACACAAAGACAAACTGAAACATTAAAGTTCACCTATTTTCCGCTGTCGTCGGTTGAGCAAGTCATCAATGGTGGCTCTGAATCGTTTGGCTTCTTCTTCGCTGGCGAAGTTCAAGCCAATCTGACATGTCTGAAAGAAAGAGAAAGGGTGAAATGTGATTCTAACAGCTTTCTCTGAAGAACAGAAAAACTGTGCAACATTAAATCGTAATACACTGTAGGTGGATAAAGACAAGCCTGACAACTGATATTTGGAAATATGAAAGAACCACACAGCCTTATTTTATGCTGATAAAATTCTTGGTGAGAATAGACTCTAAAAACAGGAAGACTAATCATCTGCTGTAGACATTCAAGTCTTGAAGAAGTCAAAAGAAAACAAACACTTACATCTCCTGCAAATGTAATGAAGTAGGGTCTGGAGTTGCTGATGAAGAAGTTGTGGTAGAGTTCCTGTTCGAACATCATTTTCCCTTCCTACAGAAAAAAATTACGGAAAAATGAAATTGAAAAAAAAAAAAGTTCAGAAAAAAAATCTGACTTCTAATCCTCTACAACTTAAATTCATACTCCCAACAACCCAAAGAGAGATTTAAGAGCTGGCTGCTTGTTCAAGAAATTAAATGTCTTCTGGAAGACAATGATGCATTTTGGTATCCTTGAACACACCTCCATAAGGAGCTCACCTCCACTTAGTTAAATGAAAAAGAAAAAAAAAAATCACCAACAACACAACCAACAAGAAACTGCCAAATATTTGCAGCATGCATTTTCTATCTACAAGTAGGGCTGGGCCGTTAATTATAAATTCAATTAAAAATTTGGCTTTGAACACAATCAAACAATTTAAATATGATAAAACAATTACTTATAATTTTTAAGCATAAAACTTGAGCCCTGCCTCTCACCCTATGACAGCTGGGATAGGCTCCTGCGCCCCCCCACGATCCCGAAAAGGATAAGCGAAAGCGAATGGACGGACTTGTATTTTATGTTGTGTAATAAATTAAACGCAACGCCTTTTTTCATATCAGTACGTTTACTTCAGCTCCAGCCGAGATGACGGAAGAGTACTTTTGGTCAACGAGCACTGACTAGAGGAAGTAAAAGTTACAAAAAGGTTTTTCAAATCAATTTTATTTATATGGTGCCAAATCACAACAACAATTGCTTCAAGGTGCCTTTTCTGCAGGTGTCTCAGCATTTCCTAGTTTCTGTTACTCAGTCCATGAGACTGAGGTGCTGGGTTTATTATTGGCCCTGCCATCGCACTACCTATAGTTATAATACAGGTCATCTGAGATGCAAGTCTGCCGTCACCTGCACCCACAGACCACCCTCGGTGATCAATACCTACTCGTCTGGTCCACAAACAGTATAAAAAATAAACATAGTTTACAGATCTGAAAAGTGAAGCAAAATAGCTTAAACCTGAATTCTATTTAATGGCCACGAGGAGACAAATACACTCTGAAAAATACTTTCCGCTGAGTTAATGAGTAAAGATAACGAGTTTATCAGTCACTTATTTTGGGTCATACTGAATAGTACTGACTGGTCATATAGTGTTTCAGAAAGGCAGATTATCCCTGTTACATTCATGGCTAAACGTGAATGTAACAGGGATGGTAACAGTCAGACCCTCCTCTCTCCTGTCACATCTAGTTCAATCAACAGATGGTTTGTTAGCTTAATGCAATCTTATACTTCTGAAATAAAACCTGACCAAAATAATCATGACTGTCCTTCTTGTCATAATTCAGCATTCCTTGATTCTGATAAGTGAGCAGTGTTTTTTCCCATTAGAAAGAGAAAATAAATATATACATGGATATAGAGCAGGGCGATATGGCCAAAAATATTTATCACGATATATATTTGAAAATTTGCGATAACGATATAACTGACGATATAATTGATGCGAGACAAAATACAACTCCACAACATTACTAGCGCAAAAAGACAACCTTCCATTTATTTTCACTTAAACAAGAAGCTGGTTTTTATGTACATTAAAGCTTTATAAAAATGTAACAGTGCAAATGCAAATTCCTTGCTGAAAGTTTAACCAAAAGGCATTTCCAGTAGAAATGGGCTGACATATCCTGAGCATAACCATGTATAATATCCACTGAAGTTAAAAAGAGGTGCTTTGCAACATTAAACTGCAGTGTGCAGTACGTATTTTTCGGACCATAAGGTGCACGGGATTATAAGGCACATTAAGCGAAACAAAGCAGTCAGATAAATCAAACTTTATTAAACTCATTCTTCTTGCTTCCTCCACTTCTGTACCATTGATTCATTAATGTTGAATTCTCTGGCAGCTGCTCTATTCCCATGTTGTTGCAGTATACTAATGACTAACCTCGTATTGTGGATGGATTATCTCAGTTGTTCTCCTGACTGAAGTTTGGTCCGTTTACAGCATCCTGCCATGCGATTGCATTTGTCTCTAACTATCAGGAACCTTAACGTTAACTTTTATAAGTGGAAAAGTGTTAGTGTTCGTCCTCCAGCTTCACTGTGTATGTTATGCTAACATAGCTGTGTCGCTAGCGATCAGGTAGCACATCATTATATACCAGCTAGCCCAACATCAGTAACCCTACAAGCGTCACTGCTGTTTAGTTTCCTGTCTTCATTTATGTTGGAAGTGATAGCAGAGCTGTACGTTTGAATTTTTTCAGAAATCTCTCAGTCAGAACATGCAATATCATGCTTAGGTAACTAGCGAGCTAACTTCCGCTAGCTTCCTGCTAACTTCTAACTCCGTTAAATGTAATAAATTTTGTTTTCATGGATGCCTGGAAGTTAAACTTCATCTGGTAAAGCAGCAATTCTGATCGTTTTATTAAAGATGAAAGAATTTAGACAGTTTTTAACTCTCAGTGATGCTGCAGTGTTCGTTTGACCTGAAGTATACGGAGTTTAGGACCCAGATTACTCCCAGATTTAAGAGCATCTTAGTCCGACAAATACGACAATAACGACGGCCGCTTGCATGTTCTGCAAAAAAATGTGCTTTGTCGTGTATCTGACAGACAAACACCAAACCAGTTCCACATCACTGAAGTTGCACCATTTTTACAAACCAAATCTGGTTCATCTGTTTCACTCAACAATCGGCCATGTGCGTATGAAAACAAAGGCACTGCGCATGCGGTTTTACTCATATTCTATCGCGATATTTCATTTTCCTATCGTTGTCTAACATTATACCATTACCATGAACGGTATAATATGGCCCAGCCCTACATGGATATATATACAGCTTAAGTCCACACTGATATTACTTTGAGAGCCTGTATCCGCCTCAGGCAGTAACCACACATCTGATAATTCATTTTGATCCATTTGAGATGTACAACTGAATGTACATCATATATAAAGTGCTGTTCTAATTAAGTCAGTGAACACACAGAGTAAATGTGAAAAGTCTGGCCACAACCCTCCACAGAAGCACTGAGAAAAAAAACTAAACAATTTTGTTCCAAGCACTATTCTTGAATAAAGTCTTGATGCATGCTCAATCATCCAGGAGAGGAAATCCCAAAAAGTTGATTCTGTTTATCTGGACGTAGCGTTTTCAGTGGGAGAAACGTTTCCACACTCATCCAGGTGACTTCTTCAGTCTCAGCTGACTGCAGGTTTCCCCAATCTTATAAACAGTTCATTTGCACAATAACTGAAACTAGCACCACTGGCAAACAGCGTCGTTATTGCTGTTTTTGTTGATCAGTGGTCATCACAATTTGCATATTAATGATCAAGGAACTGACCTCACAGCCCATTGTTTGCCAGTGGTGCTAGTTTCAGTTATTGTGCAAATGAACTGTTTATAAGATTGGGGAAACCTGCAGTCAGCTGAGACTGAAGAAGTAACCTGGATGAGTGTGGAAACGTTTCTCCCACTGAAAACGCTACGTCCAGATAAACAGAATCAACTTTTTGGGAATCTAAGTAACCCCTTTAAATCCGTGTTCTTATTTCTTTTACAAACAAGATATGACTGTTTGTGAACATTAGAGGCAGATTCTATTAAATGCACCGATTGCCTGTTTCCAGTGCTGTAACCACTGCTAAGCTAACTGGCAGCAGGTTCATATTTCAGTTTTTCTTCTGCCAGAAAGCAAAGAGGAAGAAAGAAGAAAAAGAAAATTCCAAAAATGTGAAAATAATCATTTAAGACGCATCTTTCAACTATTCTGCGGTGTTTAAAGCTTTTGGATTGTTTCCATTTGGTGTCACTCACCTTGATGTCAAAGACTCTGATGAAGTAGGATCTCTGAGGGTTGTCCTTGACAAGGCAGACCACTCCACAGCACCTCTTCACCCAGTTACAGCTCCTCTCAGCACCATACACCTGGACCACTGCTGAACACAGAGTCTGAAGCACAGATATGATGGTTAATATCATCACCTGTGTGATTTACAGAAAGAACAAAGACAACTACAGAAAAGAAGGTTACGTTGCTGAAAATGTAACCACTTTATCTCCCTACATTTTTTCTTTAAGATTTTACAGACACACAATGTTCTTTAGTATATACCTGTAAACTCCATGTGTGACAAATGGAGGAGGAAACATACACTATGCAAAACCTTCAAACAGCCACAATTACAGCTGGGAGGAGAAATAGAGTTGGTTATCAGGGAAACACTGAGACCTTTGGAAATCAGATTATATATGTCAAATGCATTCTACCTTAACAGGGAGTCACAAATATCAAAGGCTATCAAAGGCCCTACACTGATTCGTGAGTTGTGACTCAGCTGTATTGATGTAGTCACAAACAAAACAAGAACTCTGATGACAAATGGCTGACTTTACATTTACATTAGGTGAAAAGTGAAGGACTTGTAACTCTTATACACCAATTCCCAACTTCAGGAGGGTAAAACTTAAAAGTACTGACACCGCCTCATTGTCTTACACTTTTCCACAGTGTTTTAACAACAACAAGAGGAGTCCAGCTGCAGTAGTCAGCACTGCACAGGTTTCAAACAGCTCCAGTTTGTGGTTTCTGCAGAGGTTGCACAGTGTTTGATGCACTGCCATGATTCCTCTGCAGTGGAAGTAACTCCGGCTGCTGAGGAAGTTAAGAGGAAATGTCACTGCGTCCTTTCCATCTGTAATTTATAGGTGTAGGTCAGAGGAACAGGTGCAAACACTTTTCAGCAGGAAATCACCAATCAGCATCCCCCAGAAAAGGTCAAAATGTGTTCCTTAAAACCTTAAATTAAAAGCATCTAAATTCTTACACAGGAGAAGAATGCAGCAATGAACACAGACAGTGGTGACACTGCAGCCTCTGCAAGCTAAGATCTTAGCATCTGTTAACGATGAATGCAAAAATCAATATCTCAGTCATTTTTATATCATTAGCAGCCTGGCTGCTTCCTGTTAAACTCCTGATAGTGCCTACTACCATGAGTTCGTGCTAAAAATGTGTACATGCATTAATCACTGAAGACGTAACTGATTTGAGCAGTTAGTATTATGTAGCAAATCACAGTCACCTCAAGGCACTTTATATTGCAAGGCAAACACCCTATAATAATAAAGAAAAAACTACAATACTCAGATGGCCCCCACAAGCAAGCATTTGGCAACAGTGGGAAGGTAAAACTCCCTTTTAGCAAGAAGAAATCACTGGCAGAACCAGGTACAGGGAGGGGCAGCCATCTGCTGCAGCCAGTTGGGGTTGAAGGGAAGAGAAAAAAAAAAAAAAAAAAAAAGAGCGCGAAAAAGAACAAGAGATTAATAACTCATGATTAAATGCCTGGCGTCTAAAGACAGCGAGTGAAAAAAGGTGAGTGAATAAGAAATTCTCTGTGCATCATGGGAAGTCCCCAGTAGACTAGGCCTATTGCAACAAAACTAAGGAAGGATTCAGGTCCAGTCCTACTTTCTTTATCAAAAAGGAAGGTTTATCTATTGTTGTGATCCAAATTGGAAGCAGAAGAAGGGCTTTATAGCTGAAGGCTCTGGCTCCCATTCTGCTTTCAATTTTCTAGGAACCACAAGTTCAGCCTGCAGTCCAAGAGCAAAGAGCTCGCTTATGGTGTTATGGTACTATGAGATCTTTTAAGATAAAATGGGGCCTGATTATTTAAGACCTTTTATACGATTTATGACCTTTTATGCAATGAGAAGGATTTTAATTAGATTCTGGATTTAACAGGAAGCCAGTGAGGAGAAGCCAGTTTGGGAGAAATATGCTCTCTCTTTTCTAATCTCTGTCAGTATTCTTGCTGAAGCATTTCAGATCAAATGAAGGCTTTTCAGAGTTTTTTTGGGGGGGACATTCTGATAATAATGAATTTCATTAGCCTAGCCTAGAAGTATAAAATGCATCAACTAGTTTTTCAGCATCACTCTGAGATAGGATGTTTAGAGATATTACACAGATGCAAGAAAGCAGTTCCACATATTTTTGTTTAATTTGCAGTGTTACTCAGTGATACTAGCAGCCAAGGTAATGCCATCCAGAGTGAGTATCTGGTTAGATGCCATGTTTGTAATATTTATTTTGCTATATAAGGACAATAACCTCAGTTTTATCTGAACTTAGAAGTGGGAAAATGATCATCCAGTTGGCAAGATAAGTGGGCCAGAGAGAGCTTGAAGTCACCCCGGCTTACCTCTAATCACATCTGAGAGAGGGAAAAAGGTCTTAACATTCAACCTTTTATGTTTAAAATGATACAGACTGTTAGTCTTGGTAGCAGGGGATCGGTCCGCCAGGGCCTCCGCTCCTGGCCACCACCTGACACACACTGCACCAGACCCCTACACCACCTCCTGTGGGTGGTGGGCCTACAGAAGGATGGGCCCATGTCCCTTTTTCAGGTTGTGTCCAGACAGGCCCCATGGACTGAGGCCTGGCCACCAGACACTCGCCTTTGGGCACCCTCTACGGGCCCAGCTCCAGGGCAGGGCCCCAGTAACCCTATCCCAGTCAGGGTGAACTGTTCCTCTGATTGTTATCGCTATGTCTGGTCCTTCACCCAGGACCAATTTGCCATGGGAGACCGTACAGGAGGCAAAAGTCCCCTGAGAACATAGCCCCTGGGATCCCTGGGACACAAACCTCTCAAGCATGATAAGGTAGCGATTCACGGAAAAGGGTGGAGTACCCACTGTGGGACAGAGACGAACTGATGTCCCAAGTGGAGGAGTTTAAATATCTCTGGGTCTTGTTCACGAGTGAAGGGAGAAGGGAGCGGAAGATCAACAGATGGATTGGTGCTGTAGCTGCAATGATGGGGATGCTCTACCGGCCTGTTGTGGTGAAGAGAGAGCTGAGTGTAAAAGCAAAGCTCTCAATTTACTTGTCGATCTACGTCCTTTTCCTCACCTATGGTCACGAGCTGTGAGTAGTAACCGAAAGAACGAGATCGCGGATACAAGCGGCAGAAATGAGCTTCCTCTGAAGGGTGGCTGGTCTCTCCTTTAACCTGTTAGCAGTCGGACGTACCGCCCACGGTACATTGGATGGTTTAGGGGACTAATTGGACTGCTAAGGGGTTAAAGACAGGGTCAGAAGTTCGGCCATCCGGGACAGGCTCAGAATAGAGCCGCTGATCCGCCACACTGAAAGGAGCAAGTTAAGGTGATTTGGGCATCTGACAAGGATGCCTCCTGGGTGAGTCCTGGATGAGGGGCATGTCCCACCGGGAGGAGGCCGGGAGGCCAAGGCGCACTTATTCTCTTAACCTTTTTCCTCACAAAGATCAGAACAAGGTCAGCATTATCTCAGAGTAGGTTAATTAGATATGTATAATTCAAGTGATTTGATTTTGTTTTTATTAGTATTATTTGATTCTGCTTTTGTTTTACTGATTCTAAATTACTTTAATAAAATATCCTGCATCACAAAAGTCTACATTATGGACATTACCTTTTTAGCCCTTTGTTAAACAGTACAGGTAAAAACCCAAGTATTAATCTGCTTTAATATAAATAGCTCTTAGAGGCCACTTCAGCCTTACAAAAGTAACAGACCCCTGGGACTTTCCCAAGTCACTAAATGAAACCAATGATTTTCCAAGAGAACCTATCTGGAGGGGAGCTGCCAATAACAGGTGTGGCTACTGGATGCCAGGCCTGCAAGGGTACTCAGACTCCCGTTTTTTCGCATGAGAGGAGGCAGGGTAGACACCTGGAGAGCTTTTGAGGCAGTTAGAATTGGGCAAGTCCCCTCACCCATCAGCTCCACATAAGCTCTGTACTGCCTACTGGGTAAGATCCATGGGATCAGAGATTAGGATTAATGTGACGGAGCTGTATTGGGGTGCTGGTCCTACAGATCGACACAGGTCTTAATGTCTTTAAGACATTCCTGCAGTTTAACTAAATGAATGAAAATCTATGCTATGCCTTCAAATGGTACTGCCTAAAGGAAGCCTATACAATGTACATAAAAGTGGTTCTAGCACAGAACCCTGTGGAACTCAATAATTAACCTGTGTGTGAAGAAGACGCTCCAATTACGTGAACCAATTGGAGTCGGTCAGATATATATGATTCAAACCAATGCAGCACAGTAACACTCACAGCATGTTCTAATCTCTGTAATAATACAATATGTTCAATGGTATCGAACGAGGTCTAGCAGGACAAGAACAGAGACGAGTTCACAAGAAGACCATAAGTAACCTTCACTAATCCTGTTAATGTAGTGAGATGAATTTTGAAACCTGACTGGAAATCTTAAATTAAACCTCTCTGCAGATTATCAGTTATCTGTTTTACAACTGCTTTTTCAAGAAATTCTGAGATAAAATAAAGGTTGGACATCGGCCTAAGCTAAGACAGTTCGGTCAAGTGATTGTTTAATTCCAGCCACCTTAAAGGCCTGTTGTACATAACCCAACAGGCTTCTCGGCTTTTTAAATTATTGTTGAACAGCCCAGCCTTGAACACAGCACATTAACACCATGTACAGGTAATGCTGACAGACTGTCAATCTACTTATTTTCAAAGAAAGAAACCAGAGAGAAAAATCAATTGGAGAGAAAGAGTCTGACTAAATATCACCTATTACCCTATGATATCATAATGTTGCTGGGGAGACATCATCATATTGCAATTAAAAAAAAAAAAAAAAAAGGCTGACGTCAGCGTGTTGTAATTAAAAAAAAGTTTTAGAAAACACAAGAGCTATCCCTTGTGCTGTTTGAGAGTTTTTGTGTTTTCTTGAATTTTATTTGTGAAGAATATAGACAGTTTAATATTACAGGAATGCTTGGTTCAGTGTTCTGACTCTTATTCTGACTACAGTGCTAAAAAGAAACCCTGGGTTGTCCTTTTGTTCTTCATCACTGATGGATAGTAAGATGTCCCAGCGTTATAAAGGGCTTTTTTTTTTTTATAGAGCAACAAACTCTTTTTCAGGCTAAATTAAGATTTTCTAAATTAGTGTGACACTGTTTACTCTCCAGGTTATATGCTTTAAAGTGCGTGTTTGAGAGTTGCACTAGTGAGTCAGGTGCTTCTTAATGGTTTTGCCTTTAGTAGCAGAATAACAGTAATTATTGGAGCTTCAATTTAAATAAATTTAACAGCAAATTTAAGAAGCTGCTTTTATCACCTGCGAGAAGAACTCTGTTGTTATTTTGTTATTGTGGCTATCATTTGCATCCAGCTGATGAGGACATAAAAGCACAAATGCGCTGTGTTCATCTTTAAAGAAAGCCAAGCTCAGCTTTGTACCTGTGCTTATTTACCAGGAGCGAGCATAAACAAAGCTGACACTAAGAAAGAAAACTGTAAAAACACAGTCTCGGAAACCAAAACAATGAGCTAAAAGTCCATTTACTTGCATTGATTCTATCGATTCCCCCCCTCCCCCTTGATATGCATGCACACCTGCATGCATCTTAAATGTTTTTTCTTCCATGTATTGGCTTAGCATCTAAAGTACTGACTCATTAAGGTTATCAGGAATTGCCCAACTAAAGTATTAAGTATTGTATTAAAAGTTTTATTTATCGCTGGCCATTTCCCCCCTGACCATATTTATCTTTATATTTTATTTATGCATAGTTGAGTAACTCATTCATCTAATTTTAAGCTATTCTAGCTGGACTGAGAAGCACATGCATTTCCCATACAATGTGAAGTGAATACACCTGCACCTACTTTTAAGTTGCAGGTGGTAAACAAACGCAGGAACTTACGGCGCATTTCCTGCCTAAGTAGCAGAAGAGGCACTCGTTCTCCTGCGGGGTAAGGAGCAGGGAGCCGACGTTAACCGCCCTGCGGGGCGGCGGGTGGCTGTTCATGGCACCAGAATCTTGTAGTCGACCCCGAAACAATGCAGTTATCCCTGGAACGGGCACTACAAACGGCTGTATTTACAGAAAATCCATGCGGGCTCCGGTTGCTGTGGCCTGCAACCGGATCATCTCCGCTCAGTTCGACTCCGAGCAGGAGGGCGGAGGAGGATGTGGTTGCGATCTCTTTTCCAGTCTGGCTCCTGCTTAGGAAAAACCCTTGTATTCTCAGTTTGATGTTGAATGTCAAACCAGTGACTCGTTAAGTGTACGTAGACAGATAAACGCTCAACTTTCATTCGGAAACTCCAGCGACTGCAGCAGTAATGCGTACATCCAACATGGCAGCAGGAGGGAGCAAACCACTTTAAGGATACAGCAGAGGGGTGTTGCTTTCAACAAAATCTGCCCATATCCGCTATAATACAGATAACATGGGCAGAAAAGCCGAAAGATGTGACACATTAAACACTGTAAAACTGTTGAATTATATATATATTTTCCGTGGTAAGAATAAAATGTCGCTGAAAACAAAAACGGTTCATCCCATGCGGCAGCAGAAATGCAGCTCTGCAGAGGGAGAAGGGTGGGGGGCAGGGGGATGCCAGTAGATGTAGAGCGTGGAAGTATGAAGAAAATTCTCTGTAAGGAAACAATTAGCTTTATCATTATCATTTGCCTGAAATTAAACCGACTGGATTGTAAAATAACATTATATTCTTGTGCTAATCCAGATAAAAAAATTATTTTTATATTATACATATTCTACTTTATCTTGTACATATTATAATGTGTGCAGTATGCAGTATGTAGCCTACTATGTGTGTTTAAACATAGTAAAATAGACTTGATTTACTGCTTTCTTAACCAGGAACTTTCTAACCACCATAAGCACTGCAGACATTGAGAAATAGATTTTGGGAGACCAAAATAATGTGGTAAAAGGCTCAATTCTCTATGATAATTCCCCATGACATTATTTTTACAGGTTACATCTTTATAGTTGTCTAATTAAGTACTTAAACCTGATTGCGTGACCTGACCACTAACCATTTTTCTGCTTTTCTACTGTTTCCACTCTTCTGGTGTTCTGCAAAATGCCCAGAATGGCACATATCCGCAGTCCTTATTATTCCAGTCAGTAGTGGTGAACAACTACCAACAGAGCCTACAATGATAAGTGACATCTTATACGCTCAAGTTTCAAAACTTGATCTGCTAACATATTAGTGCCAGACACAACAAGGTGCCTTTTAAGGTTTTGTAGAAGACCAGTCCAGAAGCATAATGTGTTGGCTGTTCATTGTATAAGACATGTTGATATAAAGAAGCACAATGTTAATGCTCTGCTGTGACAATCAAATTAACCTAAAATATATTTTAATGGTAAACAAATAAAATGTTGACGTTTGTGAATGCTGAGGTGACAAATGGACAGACAGTCTCATGCAGGACCTGTCTTCATGCAGCAAGTACATCAGTGGCATTAACACCAACACTAATCTGGAGACCAGCTGCTCCTACATTCTGCAGTATAAAACACTGAGCAAAGGTCACAAGTTTCAAAGAAGCAGCACCGACAATCTACGATGTTCTCATGAAGCAGGATCTCAGTAATTGAAAACTTTGGTAGTCATTTTTGGGACCAAGGATTTTATCCTGTAAAAAAGTCTTGTTTGCTTAAAATGTTATTTAAAAAGCTGATTAGTTTATCTTAGTTTCAACAGATGGTGGAGAGCGTTGGGGGTGGAAAGTTGTTCTTGCTAAATAGAGGCAGAAGAGATTTCTAGCACAAGGGATGATGCAAAACCAAGATGGTTATACTTTTTTTCACTGTTTGTTTTGTATTTACACTATTAGGATTCGTGTAATACTATCAATATCATATCATATGAATTTATAATAGTTTACCTAAACATTTTATTGCAAAGCTATCGAATTTTGTTTGCACGTTCAGTACATTTCGGTAATCATATTGTTGTACTTACAATTTTATTATTAAATAGCTGGGATTTTTTTTGTTTGTTGTTTTTTTTCTTTTTACTTTACTGCCACCTATATGGTATTGCTAAAGTACCCTAATGTCCACTAGATGGTGATCTTCTCATGCTTTTCTCTTCCTTGGTTGATGGTGGGAAAAGAAGCATTGTAGAGCAGAGGTGGGCAATTCCAGGCCTCGAGGGCCGGAGTCCTGCAGGTTTTAGATATCACCCTGGGTCAACACACCTGAATCACATGATGAGTTCATTACCAGGCCTCTGGAGAACTTCAAGACATGTTGAGGAGGTAATTTAGCCATTTAAATCAGCTGCGTTGGATCAAGGACACATCTAAAACCATCACTTCTTGTTCAAGAGTGATGGGAGAAGGGCGCAGGAAATTGACAGCTAGATTGGTGCTGCAGCCGCAGCGATGCGGACGCTGAACTGCTCCATCGTAATAAAGAGAGAGCTGAGTGTAAAAGCAACACTCTCAATTTACTGGTCGATCATCCCCCAACTATCACCTATGATCACGAGCTGTGGGTAGGGACCGAAAGAACGAGATTGCGGATACAAGCTGCAGAAATGAGCTTCCTCTGAAGGGTGGCTGGCCTCTCCCTTAGAGATCGGGCGAGGAGCTCGTCCATCTGGGAGGGGCTCAGAGTAGAGCCGCGCTGCTCCTCCACATCAAAAGCAACCTGTTGAGGTGTTTCGGGCACCTTACAGGATACGTC
>NW_005187602.1:285772-301414 GCF_000239375.1 Pundamilia nyererei
TTCATGAGACATGGATGTTTGGGTCCCCATTTTAAGGCTCTTCCTCGCAGTAGTGCCATCAAGAAAACTAAGGCACACTGGGAAACAGGCCACGTCCTGACAATGCACCAAACCTGGTACACACACACACACACACACACACACACACACACACACACACACACACACACACACACACACACACACACAGAGAGAGAGAGACTGGGAAAGGAGGAAGTGGAGAATAGGGAGCAACAACAGTGCAAAAAAAATGGCAGCTCACACTTTGAGGACCGACGGACCGTGACAAAATTATGCATAAACTACGTGACTTTGCATCTTTCATCTCTTTGTGTATGAGAACCTCCTGCCTTTCATGTATTACTGTTTAGGTTCAAAGTTTGATTGTATAAAGGCATGCATTGACTTGAAAAAATGACTCCCCTCAAATGTCTTAAACCAAAAGCAACAAGCTTGTTTGGAAATTGTGAAGAGTAGAAAGTCCAGATATTGGTGTGAAAATGTAAGGATTAAAAGGAAAAAGGAAAAATAATCAAGTAAAACACAGATATTTAAAAATTCTACTACAATACATTAATCAAGGGTATGTACTTTGTTACTCTCCACCTCTGATCATGACTGAGTAAATGAACATGGTCATGGAGATGCTCTGACCATCTGTTGCTCTAAAGTGTTCTCTTCTTCACATTAAAACGTTTCTTAAAATCTAAAATCTGGTCATTTAAGGAAATTCTCAAAACAAAACCCTCCATGAATTAATTCTAACTGTTGTCAATATGTTGCATTTATTAAAGACTTTCTTTATGAAGATGGCTTTGTGAGTTTGAGTAACGTTGGAGGAGGGGACAACGAAACAATACTCGGGCATTTCTGCCCTGATATCACCCCAGGGACCCAAAAGAATTGGGTGCAGAGACAAAGAGATCATTCACAGCTTATCAGATGGAGATTTTCTGAGTTTTACAACACCAAGAGAGGAGGCAGTCATCCACCAACAGGTCTTAATTTGAAGCACATTCAGTAAAGAAGGGGAAGGTATGTAATCTGTTCAAGAAAATTGCTATTATAGCTTCTTTAAACTGTTTTACCTCATCAAACGATAAATAGCAGATACTAGACAAGGAATCAGTATTTCCATAGTTGCTAATAGTGTGAAGTTTTGCTTGGTAGTTAGTGGCCATTAAAAAGCAAAACGGTGGAAAATCGTTAGTTGCCCTTAACCGAGACTGTGAGAAGTTGTGACTGTGCCTGGCAGTGAGCTACTGTCCTTTGCCGTTGTCCCAGTGTGAAAAGACAAAAAGACTCATCATTCAATAACAGTTAAAAATGTCTATATCATATGTAGGTACTGGGTTGTCACAAGTTTTGGGCAACTCATTTGACAATTTGCCAGATTGACAATGTTAGGCTAAGATATTACTGAACATATGATTTTGACTCAAGCTTCCAGCAATGCTGACATCACACAGCATGACAACAGAGATGGAAGAAACATTTTTGCAACTACTTATTTAAAATATTCACAAGAAAGAAACTGTTTATTGCAAGTACACTCCATTTGGACAAAATTTGCTTAGCCTCACTTTAATATCATTGCTCTGCAGGTTAAGCATTTGCATTTTGTTGTTTACAAAGATTATAGGATATATTTCCCAGTGAACTTTCTCAGTAAAAATCAGAAGTAACAGGATTTAGCACTGAAGTATACTAAAATGTGTTCTAAAGTAAGTTCATTAGTGTGTATTTTATTCAGTGACATGTATCACTTTTAAATCAGGTTTCTCTATTTCAGGGCTCCATTATTTATCATATAGTTATTTTATTCTCAAAGTGGTTGTATTGGGGGCTGATAATCAAACAAGTCCTCAGCAAGGAACAAGTGCTTTTTAATGAACAAAGCACATAAACTTACATCACTGAATGCAGCAGGAAATTACATGTATGTTTATCAGTTTGCAATCGTGACTTTTGCTGGACAACATTTTCTTCTTTTTTACGGCACCAGTCTCTAGTGGTGCAGTTTGATATCTAACATTACAGGACAAAACAATAGTATTTTGACTTTTTTCTCAAAATAGTATTTTGAATGAAATCTTGAAATTTCGACTTTATTTTCAAAATGACTCAAATTAATTTTTTTTCTTAAAGTGGCTCTTATTCTGCTTTTTAGTACAGTGGATGATAACGAGCCAAACAATGTAAACACACAAACAACACCTAAGACAAGATATCATTCTCTCCTCCGCATGACATTGTCATTAGTCACATGATTTTTTTGTCACAGCAATGCATTATCTGCATCAGAAAAGGACTTTTGCTTGCTTGCTTGCTAACATTTCAGGTAGTGATGGGTCAAACATTACATGCATCGATATGGTGTTTCGCTTTTTGTGCTTACTGCGTGCCCCAGTGCAGTATTGGTGTGTCTTTTCTTCAATTTTTAGTTGATAAGATTAAAGATCAATGCCTAAATTTCCGCAAAGCCTCCTTCTTGTTCTGCTAGTGAGTCCCCCCCTTCGCACTCTTGGTCTACTTTGATAGGAGTTTTAGTGTGTCTGCAAATCAGATTATGTCTGAATGGTGCTGGAGTTCCTACAGGCTCAGTGCTGGGAGTTATTCTGTTTTTAATATACATTCTTCCTTTAGGCCAGATAATACAGCAGTTTCTTGATGTTTCTTATCATCCTTTGGCTGATGATATTCAGCCATACTGCTTCTGAAGATTACCAACTCTCCGCTTTGATTGACTGCTTAAAAAACATTAAGCAATGGTTGAACAACAGCTACTTACAGCTAAAGCCAGACAAAACTGAAACCTTGATTATTGCACCGGACAGTTCAATGCCTGACATTAAACAGCAACCGGGTGATTTAGGTCTCTTGCAGAAGCGTAGCCTCAGTAATTTAGTTGTTATTTGTGATTAAGCTTTTCCTGGGAGCGAAACTTAAAACAGATAGTAAGAATCTGCTTTTTAAATTTATTTCATTTTTCTCCAAAACTCTGCAACGTGACTACTGACTCGCTCAAACAGAGGAAATCATATAACTCCTGCTTTAAAGTTGCTACACTGGCTCCCAATCAGATCTAGATTTCATTTTAAAATTTTACATGGACATTACATGGACAGGCCCCTCACTATATTGCTGATTTGATTTATATATATATATATACACCTCTTTTTGTACACTGAGGTCATTAATTCATAGACCTTCAAAAAGCAGCTAAAGACATTTTATTTCAAAAAGCTTTTAATTAGACCAGTGCTTTTATGATGCATTTATGATTGTGTTGTGCTTCGTTACCTCTCGTGTGACGCACTTTGTCACATCTGTCTGTGAAACGTTGCTATATAAATACACTTTATTTACTTTACTTATCAAAGCACAGGGCCAACTTCAGAATGCAGATATGCTCAACATTATGATTTAAACCTTTAAATAATTCTTTGAAAACCAATATTGGTGGGTGTATTAAACACATTAAGGATAATAATGCTAATGTTTTTAAAAAAAAAAAATCTTTAGTGAGGTCATTAGTAGAGTTGAATATGTTAATATTTAAAGCTATGAACCCAGAATGAGTTCTGAGATGAGGCCAGTGGGAACGTGATTAGTTGATAACAAAGACAAATAATGAAGTGAACAACCTGTTGATGAAACTGGATGAAATGAGAGATCACCTAAGTGATAACCAGTGACTAAATCACGTTTCAAAGCAGTTTGTTTCCCTAAAAATGAAAAAATATACAAAGTAAACTTGGATCCATTTTGGGCCTAATCAAGTTTTGACCAAAATTTAATACCAAATATCCAGGAGTTATAGTTAGTTTATAGCTGTTTAGATATTTTGATCTAGATCAAAGGGGTGGATCAACCAACTGTTAATCATGACACATGACAACAACAGTTTACTTCCTGTTCCAGTCTGGACCAGATGAATTCGGTTGCGTCTCACTCACAGTTCCATTGCATTCATCTGTGATGAAACATAAAATTGAATCTCATGTGGATGTTTATACTCAGATCTTGTACTTGGGGGGGCTTTCTTGTGGTCTGAATTCACCATGTTTCCAGGGGTTCCTGCTTTCAGTGGTTTGGAGACCAGCCTGAGCGCCTTCACCACACTCTGCTTGTCTTGGATTAGCATCACCAGAAAAAAACATTCAGTCTGCAGGATATTGAAGCTGGTGCAAAACACACTGCCTAAAGAAATGCATTTTAATCTGAGTGGGAGGAAACCTTCTGATAATCTTTCAAGAACTTATTTGTGACTGTAACTGCCTTTTTCTCGTCCACATTCTTCTGCAGTTCTCAACTTACTGATCCAAAACTACTGAAATCATACACTTCTTGTGCCATTAAAATCATTGGTGAACAATCCAGGGCTTTCTTAGATGAATGTAAAGCAGAAATGATCAGAGAAGCCTCAGCCCACCAGTGGTTTCCTGCTCCCCTGCTCTGGTTACAGTCCTGAAAAAAGAATGATGGGAGATTTTCCATGCGTTCTTGGAGACAACCTCAGTACCCATGTTTCCTAAGAGACTGGCCACAATGTCTTTCCCCTAACTCTGGAAAAAATGAAATATGATTACTTGCTTGTGAGGGGTTCCAAGAGCAATTAGTGGATGATGGTGTAACATAAAAAGCTGTAGAGAACAGTGATCGAAGAAAATAACAGTCTTAGTTTGAAAAAGGCTAAACAAGAGTTTGCCTGTCCTACTGCATGTGTGCATGACTATATATACAATGGGGTTTCTACTGTAGATTTAAAGCAAACATACTTTGTAGACTTTAGTAAGTAAGTGTCTCATTCTGACACTACTGAAAAGATTATGAAAAGGCAAATATCAGACAACCTATTTTCAAGCTTTGTCATATTTGTACGATATTTACTTAAAGGCATTATATAGTTTTTAAACTGTTAAGTTAAATATGAGTTCCTGTTACATTTTTGAGTTCATGAAACCTAGTTTTGATTCACTTTTACTATTTTGCAGTTTAAATAAGCACTATTTAAATGTTTAATTTCACTGCAATCATTTCTGTTAAAACATTCTTATGCTTTGACTGAAGTCTATGCGTTTTACCATCAACATGTATAAATATTTAATTTGGTTGGCTAGTGGGAAAGCATCAATGTAAGCATGTGCAGTATCAAAACTTCTAAATGTTAACTAAAATAATATGCATGTTGTGTTTTGAGTTTGTTGAGTTATATTTATTGTTAAACCCTTTGGATTGTGCTTCATTTTCCTTCATGTAGCAAATCTATGATACGATGGGTGAGGAGAGTTGCTGGGGTGATGACCATCATTGTGTTAGCAGAGACCACAACGGGTTGAACTACTTAATGCAAAAAGGAGGACTTGCAAAGTGTACTTCGAGGTCTTTATAATGAAATTTCTAACACAATTAAAAAAATAAATAAATAAAACATTTTAAAGATCAGTGTTTAATACTTTAAAAAGTAGTTTTTAAATGACCATAATCCTATAGAAGAGTGAATGAATAATAAGGCACATCAACTGAACATATTTCAATTCTTCTTGTAAGTACTTTAATTTATTTCATCATTAATTTACTCAGTGGCGATCTCTTTCATTCACAAGAAGCATGCAGCAAATTGCCTTCCAATACCAGCATAAATGGTGATGTCACAGTTGGCATGCATACAGCCATTGGAGTGACTATAAATCAAGCTTGTTGCTAGTTTTACCTTTAGAATATGCGACTGTCCCCTGCACCATGACTCACAGGTATGTCTGCATTTTGTGGTTGGTGTGTTTGAGCCATGTAGTAGTAAATAACAGTTAAGTTTTTAGGTATTTAAGTTAATTTATGAAAAGATGATATCCACATTTAGAAGTTGTTCACTGCCTCCAGAAGCACTAACAACTTTCTACTAAATGTAACTATGTTTTAAATTCATGACAAAATACTACTGTGGCTTTTCTCATTTCTTTCTGCAATTTTTTTTAAGGGACACTTTGCTAATTCACCACAGACTTTCCTCAAACTATCTCATATTGGTGGTTTTAATGTTTAAAAAGTGTGTGGTTTTACCAGCCCCTCTCTCTCTCGTCATTTGCACCAATATTCACTCCATTGCTCTTTGCAGAACAAGGTAGCTTTGTTTCTTGCATTATTGGGGAATTTAGAGCATTCACTTCAGTGCTCATCACTTATGTGCTTCATGATTGTTCCTGCTCATTGAAGCTCATAATGCATTTATTTTCCCTCTGAAAATGTAATATCTGCTCTCTCTGTGTGTGCAGGACTACTAATTGTTCTTTGAGGAATCAAGGGCCATGGTGCTAATGGCACGCCATCTCCTGCTGCTGGTCTTATGGGTTTGCATAGTTGATGGTGACCAGACCAAACCAACCCAACCACCTCTGATACCTCATAAGCCTTTTGTTGTAGTCTGGAATGCTCCCACTGAGTCATGTCGGCTTCGATTCAAGGTGGACTTGGACCTTAGCATTTTTGATATTGTAGCAAACCTCAATGAAACTCTAAGTGGACCAAATGTCACCATCTTCTACCACAGCCGTCTGGGATACTACCCATACTACTCGAACTCTGGGATCCCAATAAATGGTGGCCTGCCGCAGAACCAAAGCATCTCCAAACATCTTGGAAAAGCCCGGGCTGACATTGACAAGTTGATCCCCCACAAAGATTTCCGAGGTTTAGGCGTCATTGACTGGGAGAACTGGAGGCCTCAGTGGGTCAGAAACTGGGGCTCTAAAGACATCTACCGCAAAAGGTCCAGGGAACAGATCCGAAAACTTCACCCAAATTGGCCAGAGAGCAAAGTTGAAAAGGAAGCGAAGGAAGGCTTTGAGAGAGCTGGACAAGCTTTCATGAATCTGACCTTGGCACTGGCTCAAGGTCGCAGACCAGGTGGACTGTGGGGGTTTTATCTGTTTCCAGACTGCTACAACTATGGCTACAAACAACATCCACAACATTACACTGGGGAATGTCCAAATGTTGAACATGTTCGCAATGACCATCTGATATGGCTCTGGAAGGAGAGCACAGCCCTCTATCCATCCATCTACCTAGACTATGAGCTAAAGTCCTCCACTAACACAGTCAAATTTGTCCATTATCGAGTCAAGGAAGCTATGAGGATTGCATCCATTGCACGTGCGGATTTCACATTGCCTGTGTTTGTCTACTCCCGACCATTCTATGCCTACACCTTTGTAGTTCTGTCAGAGGTAGGCCTTAAGCTCTTTAATTACACCTTCATGGTGTGTGTGCCAACTAGACACATTTAAAAAGCAAAAAAGTGTCTATTGGCCTAATAATTAAGCTGTATACAACATACTGCAATATTTTGCAATGTTTGGGGGACCATTTTTCCTTATGATCCACTTCACAATTATCCCTGCTTTGCTTTGCTCCTTTGACGTTAACATATCCTAGTATTTACCACAAAGATGGTTGTAGACAAGAGAAAATTAATAGATTGTGCAATGGTGGATATAAAGAATTCCTGGATCTCTTTAAAGGCATCATAAATTGAAGTGTTAACAGTGTTTACTGGCAAAATATACACCTGTCCTTTTCTTTAAGAGTGACCTGATTCATACTATTGGGGAAAGCGCTGCCTTGGGAGCATCAGGTGTCGTCCTTTGGGGATCCTCAGAGTATGCTCAGTCACAGGTAACTGCTAGACATACAGACAAAAATAGAAACACAGATTTAAAAAAATTTGAGGAGCTGTGTAAAATGTAAATAAAAAAAAAAGAAAAATTTATCATAAGAAAAATATTTGCTCATTTTGAATTTGATGGCTGCCATCAGGTAGTTCTGGGGGCTGGGAGGTGGCCTGGGGCAGGGATGAAGCAATTCAGGGGCTGACTGTTTGGCCCACGGCAAGGATGAAATAGTTCATCGGCCACCGGATCAGTCAGGAGGTGAGCAGAGGAGACAAAGTTCGGTGGCCGGGCCAAGGGGTCAGGGGAGAAGACAGGCCACTTCAGGAGGCTGACCAGGCGGGCAATGCCAGAGATGGAGTTCAGGAGGGTTGGCTGTACTGATTGTGCCAACAAAGGCCCTGTGTGTCCATTACTGAAGGCTGACAATGGTAATGAAGGCGACCATCAGAAGGACGACTTTATGAAAACCCTCTAGAGGCCACCGTCAGCAGAGGGATAGAAGAGTTAAGGTAGATTGGCTGGGATTGATGATGGTAATGAGGATGCCATTCAAAAATGTAGGTTAAAGCTCTATAATGCAAAGAAGAAGCCATGTGTGAACATAACCAGCAACTGGTCTCTAGAGATCCCCAAAAATCACAGACTTTTATTTAAAGGAGAGATACCACACAGTGGTAAACATGTCTCTGTCCCAACCTTTGAGACATTTTACTGCCACCATTTTCAAAATGAGCTAAAGTCTTGATGTGCAAAAGCAGCACCAAATAAAACAATAAAAAAGAACTTCCTTCTAAAATAAGTTAATTGCTAAAATAAAACTAATTGTGCTGCACTACAGTGGCCTAACATATAAAAGACACGAGAAGCACTGCAAGGAATATATTTAAAAAGCAAACACCACATGTCAAAGCTCAAGTGCATGACAATTTACATTGCAACCCAAAGGGGGGAAAAACATAAGAAAAGTCTGCAGTGCCCACCACCACTCAAAATCACTGTGGTACATGCAAAAAACAGAAAAAAAATCACACTCATTTCTGTGCAGTTCCTTTACTGTCTGAAAACACAGAAACAAAGACCTTACACTAGTCTCCAATGTGATGCCTTGATGTTAGCTATATTGAAACTACAAGACGATGGACTGCCAAACATGCCAGAGTGTGTTCTAACCCTGTTGTTTTATGGAGGTCTTATAAACAAAAACACCCTGTGAAAATATCCCTTCACAAGGCTGGTATTTTAAAGAAGGCCCATTTGGGCCCAGATTTACTAATGTCTGCAGTAGCCAAAAGACTTCTTTAGATGTTAACATAACGAGGCTCAGTGTCAGTTTTGTGACTGAAAGTTATGAAGAGTAATTTTGTGGCTGGCCTTATGGTATATATATTTGCAAGAGTCTCACTTTCAGGAGGAGAATATTTTAACCAGTCACGTTATCAGAATCAGTGACTAATCAGCACTTTGCACAGATGGCTCAATGCTCCTATTGCACTGCCAAAACTTTGGCACTGTCCTAAAACTCTTCACTCTGTCCTCATGCGCATTTAGAGGTGAGCCCCATAATAATACCGTTTTCATAAGACAGAGGGGAAATGATTTGAAATGAGCTTCTTTCGGTTTCACTCTGTTTCTGGCTGCATGTTTGTCTATAAATTACAGTGGTAAACATAATAAAATACTCCATTTTACTATGTAATGCTTCAAGGTCATAGGTCAAAGGTCAGGGTTATTCAAATTAATCAAATGCTTTAGTTTTAATTGGATCACCTCCAAACTTTAAAGCAGTATATTAGTCATTGGAGGGCATAATTTATTAGTGCTTTTCTAGTCCTTAGCCTTTATATTTTATGACAGTTCAGCACAAGAAAATGTCTTTAAAGTAGGGAATAAAAAAGCTAATGGTGTTGACAATGCTGTTGAAAATTAAATACAATATATTATTCTAATAAATGTCTTATACGTTTGACTTAGAATTTCTCCTTCCTCCCCTAGAGAAACTGCCTAACGGTGAAGAAGTACATCAATGGTCCTCTGGGACATTATGTCATCAATGTCACATCAGCAGCTAAGCTGTGCAGCAAAGCATTGTGCAAAAAGAACGGTAGATGCATCCGTAAGAGCCTGGACTCAGACACTTACCTACACCTGAACCCACGCTTCTTCCACATCCACCACAACTCAGCTCCCAGCAGCCCTCGCTTTCACATCAGTGGCCACCTAAACAACCACGACATCCTGGATATGAAGCAAAAGTTTACCTGCCAGTGCTACCAGGGCTGGACAGGTGTTTACTGTGAGGTACCTCAGACTATGCCACCTCTTCCTCTTCCTCCCCCACTCCAACCCACTGTGCCGGTACTTCGCCCTCAGGGGATCAATCTGCTGGGAGACATCCTGCTCCTCCTGTCACTCCATTTCTTCTGTCTATGTGTCATCATATTCCTGGGACTTTGTTTGATTATCAAGTCTCTCATATTGTAGACACAAAGATTTTATTTAGGACCAGAGAATTGCTGTAAAGTCTTTGCCAGACCACAAGTGTGATCAGCCACAGTTCATGCCAATGTCCCCTAGTTGAAGAAAACTGTTTGTATTGAAAGAATGAGAAATTCTCAGATTTGGCCTATAAATGCAAAGCTCAGTCTGATCGTGGTCTGATCCAGGCAACAACGTTTGTATCTGTGTTAAAGTTCAGTTCAGGAAAAATGTACATTGCGGTTTTATTTATGTCACAAATTGCAAATTTAGATTCCCATAATGTTCCCACTAAACAATATTTTTGAGTTTTTGTTTTTTGGTCTTTGTTTTTAGTTTTACCTGACTGTTGGCTGCTGACCAGCATTCATTTCAATTCAGTTTGATTTATATAATCCCAAACCACAAAAATGTTGCCTCAAGGTGCTCTTACTTTCCATTTGAAGGGAAAATGATGACAATCTGGGAGGAGAGAAATATAAAAATTCTGTAATCCATATAGGCTTTTCTAAATTCAGTGGATTGGGCTCAAACTTTTTCTGTATGATGAATTTAAGTTGCTGGTTTTCAGGAACTTTATTGTCACTAACTCCATATTTTGATACAAGTTCTCGCAACAAAATAAAGTTTCTCTCTTGAATAATATGTTCTAGATTCTTTCTATCCCCTTTACATGCCATGATGCAAAAGTCAGTAGGTTCTAATTTTTGGACAAATATCTGGATTGTTCCAAATGGGAGCTACACGGGATAAGTGAAGACTTATTATTATTTATTTTTACTTACTTATCTTATTTATCAAAAATTTCCACAGGCTGTCAAGGACGTGTTTAAGTTAAGGCTTTTAAAGCAGTTATAATGCTCATTACTGAAGCCAATGAAAAGCAGAGCATACACACATATAGGTTCACCCATGAGTTACGCATCAGGCTTCCTTTTCTCCATTTTGAAACAACAAACACTCTTTAGCTAAAAAGTAGTGAAAACAATTGGTAGCTCTAAACCACCATTGTGTTATGGGTTCTATGGAGTTTTGAAATGTATTTGTGATGGTTTAACTATTCATAAAAAATTCACAATGTTTGAGTGTAGTTACTTAAACCAAGCGATAGAGTTTACTAGAATTAGTTCTGCCTAAAATCAATTATCTGTTCTCACTATCATTTTAATGAGTGATATACGTGAAGTTTTCAATGTGTTAGACCTTCACTTGATATATGATTCAGAACACTAATAAATAGCTTATCTTTACTAAACATAATGCATTCAGAAGGGGGCAAATGGGAATGATGAGATGAGGAGAGCCAGCAGGCAGGATCAGTTCAGCAACAGAAATCACATGTGGAAAGAAAAACAGAAAAAGGTGCAAAAATGAGAGTAAACCACCCATAACTACAAAACTATTGGCAACAAATGAGTGTGAATGTATGTAGCTATAAATATTAAGGGAACAAATGAGAGAATACAAGTTCCAGAAGACCACAAATTTCTGATGGTCTCTAAAAAAGGACACCATTCTACATGTTACATACTGTGCTTTTGACATCAAATTAAGGTTTTGAAATAAATTTGAAATCAGCAGTGATTCAGCCGTAATGGAACAGGTGAAAATTCACACACACATGCAAACTGACCGCAGTTTCTTTCCAGAGATGACACTTGTCCTTTAAATCGAATTCACACAATATTAAAGTTGTGGTGATAATTTTAAGCATGCCCAAAAACATCAGGCACTTTTGAGTTTGTGAGACTGCATCAGAAAAATATTACACTAAACATGAAATTCACTTTTATTAAAGTAAGATGTTGATGGGGTCCAGGTGATCATAAAGGCTAGAGGAGCAGAGGATGGTAGGACGAGAGGAAGTGGTCTAGTGTGAATTAACACAGTAATTAGTAAACATGCAAGCGGGTAAGTAGTAGTAGGGGATTGAAGTTAGCGTTGCATGATTTCTCTTAATTTGGTCATAGCTGAGACCTACTTCAACAGCAATGATGAGCTATCTGTGCAAATTATGAGTCCACAGTGACACTTCAGACAACCCAGCGCTCTGCCATCATCATGATACTTCCAGTAAATGATCGATGAATAGCATAAGTGTAGGAAAGCTGTTTGGAAGTGTATCTCAAAAAGAAAGATCAGTCAAATCCAAACAAGAACTGATTTGTTTTTAAAATATAATTAGCTGACGCTGACACCGCTAAATTATTCTCGCAGCAAGCTTCTGTCAGTGTTGTTAATGGATTAAGATGACTGACAGCCGAGGGTGTAAAGACGCTCCCCATCTGCATATCACAAGCTCTTTGTTTTCTAATATTTCTAACGTTATAATCTTCCTCACTTTCTTAACACAAACCTGTTAGAACAGACAAAAATGACATCATCAGCACAGATGGTTTAAAAAAAATAACAAAGACAGCGTTTTGCTGTTTGTTTCCTTCAACTTCTTCAATGAGACCAAGAAGTTAAAGAGTTCAACTTTTTTTTTTTTGTGCTGTATCCTACCTCTGCTTTAGAAAATAAACTTCTAGGGTTCATCATTCAATATGTGTTAAGTACACAGACACCAAAGACCAGTAATTTTAAAAACCTCAGACTTTAGTTAGCTCCTGCACTTTAACTAATAACCATAATCAGCTGCAGTTCAGTGTCAGCTCTCATGGTGGATGTTCAGCGTGTCTGCAAGTAAACCTGGCAGAGACTAAACATGAGTTTCCTCTCAGTGACCTTTTTTGTTGTTTAACAAATCATCTCCAGCTTACTGGCCTGAACCTCTGAAGGGCCTTAATGCTGACTGATATTCATCTAAAGGTTTTTGTTTTCAGCATCAGCAAATCAATGAAAAGACCAGAATCAGAAAAATCAGTGTGTAACTGTCACGTACGCAGTGGCAGACGAGTGGAGGTTGGAAGTAGGACCCAAGATGCAAGCACTGACTTTGATGAGAGTGAGCTTTATTGCAACAGAGATAGAACAAGCAGCAAAGGAGGTGGCAAGTGCAGAACCTAAGATTAACTAAACTGGGAAAAACTAACACAAGCAGACCTGAAATGGAGATGCAGGGACACTCGGGGAACCACAATGGGGTGATGCAGGGAAATAACGCAGACAAACCAGCAACAGGTAGGAGAACACACAGGGCTTAAATACACACAGCAATAATCAAGGGATGAGAGACAGGAGGGGAACACACCTGGGAGAAATCAGAACTGACGTGACAGGGGAAACGTAAACCGAACACACTCACATGAAACAGAGACCTTCAGAATAAAACAGGAAACTCACAGACACGGAGTCCCAGACAAGACGCTGGTTATTATCTTTCTACTGCCACTCCACTAGTGGTATCTACAGTTGCTGATTACAGGCGGGGAGTCAATGCAGCTAAACATTTACATTCTTTGTACACAAGCAGTTAACAAGGTCCAAACAGCAGCAATTGATGATCTAGATGGTTTCATCTTACAAACTCATTGAAATGAAGAAAAGAAAACTAAACTGTATCCATTTCTGCAGCAAAGATAATAATAAACCCTGTGGAAAACACATAATTTTGTCCTTTCTACTGAAATACATTTAAAAGAAGTGAATGATACAACTGCTGGTACTTCTACAATTTACAGGAACAAAGGTCTGAATGTAGAATGTAGAGTTTGTGATACTGCTACACTAGAGATGGGCTGCTGTTTCAGTGAAAATAAGTAAATAAGTGTCATACACATCATCACAGTATGATGAGATTGAAAAAAAAGCATGCAATATCAAACACATTTGTTGATCATTTCACAGTTTGTGTTGTACGCTCAGCACTCAGTCGGAATGAATCGTGTCTGATCTCCCAGTTTCTAAAAGGTGCCTAGAGGCCGACAGCTTGCAGGTCTGGATCCTCATTTCCCTCATGGGACTTCGATTTAGGCTTCACACCCTTCAGCAACCTCCCTTTGAACTCTCAAGGATGCTGATTTACAAAGGCTTTCCCTAAAATCAGCTTTTCTGATGTCCATAATACATAATGCAATGTAACTGCACATTTTGATGTTTGGGATGTCTCGATTTTCTTTAGTTTTGTATTTTGTATTTCTTCTTCCTTTGTTGTATCAACAAAAGATTTGAAGCTTCAAAGCCTCAAAGACAGAGCCTACCAGTGACATCCAATGGATGATTACAGTTATAGCATTCACAAACTTCCAAATGATTCACACATCTTGTTGATTCCAGGTCCAACATAAAATCAATAAAGACTAGACTGCAGAGACTGTACCTCAGCTGCAATCCCCAGTAAACTTTGGTCCAGTTAACTCTGGTTTCTGGTTAATCCTGAGGTGGAGCAGCTGATGTCGTTGTCTAGTGAAACTGGTTGGGTGCTCTGCTGAGGAGCCCCAGGCTTCACCATCAGCTGGAGTCTCTGCTGAGGAGCCTCAGCCTCTGGTGTATCCAGAGAATCCTATGTGTCATGCCTATTCCGTGTTGCCTGAGTTTCCACACTACCATTGCCACCAAAAAAGTTGGCAACAGTACATTTGAATACTCATAGATAACAACAATAATTATAATTTGGCATAAAATTACAACATATAAAATATTTTAAATCACTAATACTGTGATTCTGATCTATGGCAGCTGTGGCAACAACCTCACATTGGGTGTTGGTGTAATTTGTTAAGCACTGTAGATAAAACTCTATTAAAGAAACTCGTACACTAAGATACAGAGTAATTAAAAACCAATATCAAACCTTGCTTGTTAAATAAAGAATCAGAAAGGCTATAGGTATATCAGTGCTTTCTTTAAAAAATGACATATTTGATAGGTTTCAGTCTGTTTATAGAGCAAATCACAGCACAGAGGTTTCTGGAAAGTGTTTGTTACTATAGCTTCACAGATAAAACACAGCTATTTTTTTCTTGAGAGCCAGTTAACAATGTTTTACTGTCCTTCTAGTACTGTGTTTAACTGAATTAACAAATACATGACTGCAAACATTTATCTAAATGTAACAATGACAAAATGGAAATTATTTGAATTGGCTCTGAAAGTTGAAACTCCCCAAATATTGAAGGACTGATGGCCTTTTTCTCCAACAAGCACAATTATGCTTTTTCAATCCCTGGTCTATCAAAACTAAATTATCGTAGTAGTGGAGAAGTAAATGCCTGGCAAATTTTTCTGAAGAAAATCAACTTTGTTTATCCTGAAACTCAACGTATCATGTGGTAAGTATTGATTCCAGGCACCATTTTTAGCCAAGTATTCCTTCTCATTCTCAAAGCCTCATTACAACTGAGGTCATTAAAGCAGCAGTAGGATCCATGCTGTCTGAGCATAGCTATTTCTGTAATGAAGTCCATATGCCCACGAGGAGCCTATGACCACGACAGCCAGCCGACGCTGGGGTTTCCGCACATGGGTGAGTGAGTGAGTGAGGGAGTGAGTGAGTGAGGGGGATGAGGAGGTGAAGAAAGGGTAGTTTGGGTTCATGGTATGTGCCTTTCAT
>NW_005187602.1:302023-310775 GCF_000239375.1 Pundamilia nyererei
AGAACAAACACACAAAAAATATGGTAACAAAAACTTAGCATGATGTTTCAGTGTGTGGAGTACAGAAACCCTAGTATGATGTCATAGTGGCAAAGTCTATCTATTATATAGTTTATGTTCCAAACCAGTGCGTACTGCGTTGTTTCGTCAGACTTGAGCTTAACTGGCTTCATACTTTTTCCAACTCTCTGGCTCCTCTGTTCTAATGTGAAACAGTCTTCAATTATTTAGGGATACTTAGTTTGAAGCTAGCTTACACTGAAAACTGTTTATTTTGCTTAAGTAAACACAGTTTTGTTTGAAGGAACTGTTGTAAAGATGTTGCTATAGAGCATCGAAAAATACACAAACAGTGAAAAAACTTCACCAAACAGTGTTGCTTGAATTTCTGTTCACACCCCCCAAAGTGCTCCCTCTTACACAACAATGCGAAGCATATAATTAAGACCCAGTCTAAACTGATGGCACGTTCCCATTGTCTTTCAAAATCTCTTGCAGGCGTCAGTGTTAACCTTTGAAATGTATACTGTATGTTGGATTTAAAAAGACAGAGAAGAAAGATGTGTTCAGAAGCAAATACAGAAAAATGTATAGGACAAGCCAAGAGAAACGATCCAAAGGAGGCAAGAATCAGAGATTACCGTAAGAGTAAAAAACATCTGAACCACCAATAGTTGGTGACTCACATCTGAACACTCATAAATGCACAAGTTCTGATATCAAGAAACACAAGATTTTTCATTTATAGGGGCAGTGTGGATGAGGTGGTTGTGCTCAAGCAGGGTCTCTACAGAATGCATGGTTACTTTGTAACCTTGGTTCTCTGAGTGAGAGACTATCTTCCACTCTGTTGCATGTTCTATATGTGTATATGTATTTTTACAAATATACATATATAGACTCTGGCCCAGTCAAGCCGAGCTGGAGGGCGGAAGGCATCGGTCTGTTAGACACAAGACTGGCCTCAGCGAGTCCCGCCTCCTGCCTCAGCCAAGCCTGCCCATCCATCTGCCGTCTCCACACCACCACCTGCTACAGGGACCAAGGCAGTGGGTTCCCCTCTACATGAGCTCAAGGGGCAGCAACTACCAGAGCCTCGTGCAAGCCCTGCACAGTCATAGCCTGCTTCATTTCAGTCAGAGTGCATCACGCCATCGTGTGATCAGAGCTCCCCATTACGTGTGTTCCACTCTTATGCAAACCTTCTCCGACCACTGCCTTTTTTTTGACTCTAGGTCCTCTTTGAACGTTGCAGCCCGAGTCATGTTTGACCACTTAGTTTTGGTTTTGTCAGGGTTCCTGCGTCGTTGACCCATCGTTTTCAGTTTGTTCAACTTCAATTTATTTTGTCACTCGTTCTCATTTCCTGTTTTGCTGTTCCAGTTACTTCCATGTGTCATTAGTCAGATTATGTTCAGCTGTGTACTCACCGGTCTCTCATTATCATCCTTATTAGTCTGTGTATTTAAGTCATCAGTTCTCTCCAGCTCATGGTCTTGTCATTGCTGTTGTCTCTCCCACATGTGTGTCTATCCATTCAGTCAGTCAGCCAGTCGTTCATTCGTTCAGTCAGTTCAGCCACCTTATGTTCTGTTCATCCATTCTTCACAATTAACTCCAGCCTTCACCAACCTGTGAGTCTCGCGTTTGGGTGTGCTCTTCCTCACCTCCACACGGCGAAGCTCTGACAGGTTTGTTGTAAATAAATCTTGTAAATGTTTCTACTTGTGCAATAAGTCTGCTTTTGGGTCCAATTTTCACATACCACCAGTTCATGTCATATACTGTAAATCAGCAGCCTGCCTAAAAACAATAAGAGCCCATACATATTTTCAGGCCAGTGAGACCTGTTTTTCACATCACTCTATCAAAGATAACAAGTGGAGTATCGTACTCACAGTTACTTGAAATTTAAGTGAAAACCAGGCTAAGTTTTTGCTAAGTTTGTATAAAAGAAAAAAGAAGCTTCATCAGAAACATGCTCTGAAGCTGATAGTGAATAAACAAAACAAATGTTTCAGTTTTCAGTAAAAGAACGGTTTCCTCCATAATGACATGTCTCTCCACGAATACAAAGTAGCTGTATTTTTTCATGTAAATACTGTTTAGTTGGATGGTTTACTCTGTAGTCTGAAAAAAACATTAAAAGGGAAAAGCCATGTCCATATTAAACATAGGGGCTTGCAAGAATTGGGCTCCCTGTGACTTTTGTCTCCTTGTTGTAAATATGTGTGGTTAACCACTGGAATTTCAGCCCTGGCTAAAGTGCCAGGTCCATATATATAATATCATTTAATTAGCACAGTGACACTCTGCTGTGCAGAGGATGGAGAATACAAATTAACAAATGTGGAGACAAGGTGATACTGCTTTTAACAGCTGCATTTTACTTTGGGGAAAGAAGAAAATAATGACTTTTGAGCCCTCTGAGATTTCATGTTCTCTGTTTGACTGAGCTGATTTTCTTCAGGGCTGTCAAGTTTATGTGGTTATACTTATTAAACTAGCAGACTGGCATGTCCTGTATGAGATGACCCATTTGAATGTTCTACACAGGGAAAAAAACTAATGGTGCACCACAGTGTACATTAGAAGCTGAAATGCTTGTACATTTATTTTGAGATGTACTGTAAACTCTGAGCTTTTAGTTGAAGAATTTTAAAAGGAGGTTATAGGATTGGTTTTACACCAGGATGCAAGTGTTATAGAAAGTTCCCTGGATCTTTTTAAAACACTGGTCTAGAAGTGTAACTTTGCATTGGAGCGATGTTAGCAATAGTTAAGTAACACTGACATCTAGTAAGGATTTATAACTGCTACTAGGTAATTAGTATTAACTAAAACTAATGCACTCACATACAGTAATAAACCATAGATCCCATTTATCATTGAGGATGTATCCTTTGAAGCTTTTTGTGCTATACCGCCTATTATTAATGTTTTAGTATAGAATAAATATATAATGAAAAATATGAAGGTGTGCTGTTGTTTCTGGCACTAAGATGATAGTAACAGACCCTTTAAGTCCTATACATTGCAAGGTGGAGCCTCAATGGATCAATCTTGTTTGTCCAGCACATCCCACAGATACTCAATTGCATTCAGATGAGGGGAATTTGGATGCCAAGCCAATGCCTCAAACTTGTTGTGCTTCCCAAACAACTCCTGAACCTTCCTGAACTTTACTTTGTGGCGCATTATCCTACAGAAAGAGGCCGCAGCCCTTGGGCAATACCATTTTCATAAAAGGGTGTACATGGTCTGGAGCAGTGCTTAGGTAGGTGGTAAATGTCAAAGAAAAATCAACATGGATGGTTGGATCTGAAGTTTCTCAGCATTGTCATCCACATGCAGTGGAAATGTGATTCAGACCAGGCCACCTTCTTCCATTGCGCCATGTTTGCATGCCCATTGTTGACAGAAAGTATAATTTTCCCATGGATACGGTGAGATAGACCACTCAAGCCTCATTTTGTAGTCTTTGTTTCACATAATGCTTTGCTGTAATGCTTCCTGTTCTGCATGTAATTGGGCGTACTAGTAGCTTAATTTGTACAATAAATTGTACAAATCCTGTGTTAGTGATGCTCAAAAGCTAGTTTACACACGACTTATTCATTGTTATCAGGTTGCTCCAAAAGCTCCCTGAAAAGCCTTCAGTTGTTTCAGAATGCACTAATTGAGAATAGAAAGCGAGAGACCATATTTCTCCTGGCTTCTCTTCACTGGCTCTCTGTTAAATTCAGAATTAAAATGAACAAAATCTTGAACAATCAGGCCCCATCACATCTTAATTATCTCATAGTACATTATTATCCTACAAGAGTCCTTTGCTGTTAACCCACAGGCTTAGTTTTGGTTCCTAGCACTTTTATCGGTACAATGAGTGGCAGTGCCTTCAGCTATCAGGCCTCTCTCCCAGATTAGATTTGGAGGTAGACATTCTCCACTTTCAAGATTAGGCTTAAAACTTTATATTCTGATAAAGCTTATAGTGAGAGCTGGATCAGGTGACCCTGAATCCTCCCTTTGTTATGCTGCAATAGGCTTAGGCTTCTGGGGGACTTCACAAGATGAAATTATTTTATTTTATTTTCACTCATCTCTGTCCTCTTTCTTTCTGTGTATACACCAGCACTGTATTTAATCATTAGTAATTAATAAACTCTGCCTCTCTAAACTCTGGCACTCTCACCTATAGCTTTTCTTTTATCCTGTCTCTTTTTGGCTCTCCTCTCTTTCCTCTTACTTCCAACCGGTTGTGGCAGATGGCTGCCCCTCCCTTACTCTGCTGAAGGATTCGTCCTATTAAAAGCGAATTGTTCCCTTAGAACTGTTGCCTCATGCTTGCTTGAGATTTTCCGATTCTTTGAATTTCTCTCTAATACTGTTTTTATTCTGTACTACTGTTGTGGATTGGTGGTAAACAATTAAAACTAAATTGAAATTGAACTGAACTGCCACTACATAAGTTAATAACAAAGACACCTTCAAAATGAGTAGAGTCTCTAGCAAGTTCTATTCCATAACGATTGCTCCCTCAATATACAGTGACAGGCAGAGGCCTATAAGATTTCCTCTGTATCAAAGAAAGACACTGACTGTTATTAGTACAGCCAGGGTTATAAAGGAAAAAGTACACAAATGAATTACTGTTGATTGGTAATTTGGTGGTATTTGTTTCCTAAAATAAACCAAAACTTACTTTACACTGTCTCAGATTTACTAAAGCAGAGCTCTAAAAAAAAGTCCATATTTACATATTTCTTCAGAATTTGCCAGAGAAAAATGAACACATTATTCTCACACCCTTTCGTGCACAACTGCTAGAAGTCACTTAATTTTAAAACATAGGTACTGTTTCTAAACACGGGCCTACATTTTCTTTTACTTTGGTGAGCAAGTCAAGAAAAAAAAAACAAGGCTCTAATACAAATTGTTCCTAGGTGATAAAAAAATATGTCAGAAGATATCTCCTTCAAATTTGTAATTGCTAATATACAAACATCTGTTATGCTGCACTGGTCTCTGAAACAGTTTTCTACAGTTTTCACTGATCCAGTCAAACAGGCATTCATACAGTGCTGTTATTTGTAACTGATTATTTGTTTTTGGTACACACACACTCAGCCTGAGGATACATACACATGTACAGGAGGAGCTTGGATTGATTCAGCAACCTTCTGGTAACTGAACCAAATTAGTCTCAGCTCATTTATAACAAGGCATCTGTTTTTTGGTGAACTCCATTTAAGAGAAACATGATTCTGGTGTTCTAGCTCCAGCAGGGCAAGAAGGAGCCTTTAGTTCAACAAAGGCCGTTACGCTGAGACATGAAGTAGGCGGCACACTGTTGTACAATATAACACAAATGCCATTAAAAATAATGTAGGTTTAAGACAGTGCCAACGTGGTTTCATTTTTCACACCCAGAAGCTGTATCCATCTTTATATGATGTTAATACTACGTATAGACTAATATATTCGAGTAAAAAATGCAAGAGACAACTTATTTTATTTATTTTAATTGAATGTAAAGTTCATATGCAAAAAAGTGAGATTTGATCTGGTCAGACTTTCTCACAGACAGTTGATGACATTTTTGTTTACATGTGTGTTCTAGACTGACTGATGTGGATGAATTGACTTTTTTTTTCCAGGGAGGATCAGACATCTGATGAGCTCTACAAGCTAACGAATTTAAACCCTCACTCTCTCTCCTTTGTTTCTGTGCCTCTCTTCCCTCCTCCCTCCTTCCCTCTCTGCTCTCTAATCACTGTGTTGTGGTAGTCACACTTTCTCCTCCCTCTCGTCTCCTCTCTGTGCTGTATATAAGTGCAGATGGCTGGCTTGTATTTCAGACTGCAAGAAGGAATGAATGCAAGCATGCAGCACAGACAGCCACCATGACTCCTGCTTTGAACCCTGAAGAAGAGACCCGAGCATCTATAGGTGAGCTCTTACACCCTTAGCATGTTTTCACCAGATAACTGTTAAAAACTTTTATTTTATCAGGCTGAAAGATCATGCCTTTCTGGGACCTTTTGTTTTGCTGCACAAAGAGGAAGATAAAAGTATTTTTAAACCCTGAGGGAAGCAGCCACCCTTGGTGAATGCTCTGGGTGATGCAGGAAGGGGAGGAGGAGGATAGGAGTGCCCAATCATCCAAGGAATGTTGGCTCAATGTTAAAAAATAACCCTCAAAGTGAGGAGTTTTTCCCATTGAGAAATCAGATGCACGGCAGCAAATTTCTTAAGCATCTGAGTGGAGATTTTACCCAACAGGCACAAGCTGTGCATCAGCTGTAACAGAGGCAGTAACAAAATCCCATTTTAAGGATGCTTTGACTCATAAAGTGTCACAGCAAGAATACCTGACAACAAGAGAGAGCACAGTTTTCAAGTGTTGTTACTAAAAGCAGCTGGATACTCACCTATACCATACGCCTATGCTGTAATTGCTGACCTTATTTCAAATTTGAGCATAGATTAAACCTACTATCGACTCCTGTTTTTATAGTTATTCTTTCTGACATGCAACTGAAAGAATGAAAACTAAAATTTTCTTTTAAACATTAATTTACTGAATATTTGATTATAATCCATTCAAATTCTCTCATAATATAATCATATAATTGTGATATTGATAGGTCTGGAAGCTTACACAGTTGGCATTTGTGTCGGCTTCCTTTCCTGGTCTCAAACAGGCTAAATGTTTTTAACACAGCAGTTCTTTTCCAGTCTTATTGATCAAAGCACCTAAAGTGCTTTGATTTGATACGTTCTTGCAGCTTTTAACAGAAATTGTTGTGCAGTGATTTTCCTGTCAAATACATTTACACTGCTGCTGCGCTTGCTTTGAGTTAGTATTATGTTAACCTCTTCAAATATTTCCACTCTGCAGCGCTTAACCATTAATATGACTGGTCGCGCATTTGCCATACATTTCATGTTACCACACAGGGGAAACTGGTTTCACCTAAGTTGATAATCACATTTGTGTGAACACTTGCCTGATTGCTGTTGTCATAGTAAGTGAATCCAGATAACAGAAAGAAACCCAGGGCATGCTGAGCTGGTTTAATAGTACAGGGCCCAGGTGACACCTGATGGGATCGTAGCTACCATTAGACTGTTTATAAAAGATGAAAGTAGCTTCCAGGTCTGGAAAATGAAGCAAAAGCAGAAATGGCCTAAACCAGAATTCTTTACAATGAGCCATAGACTCTGGGGGTACAAATTTCAACTTTGGTAGTTCCTGTTTTCCAGCTTTTGTTTTCTGGAATCAGGACCACATTTGCTCAGCAATAACATGTGTTAAAAGGCTTCTCTCGCTCCTCTGGTTAACATGGTTGGACCAGCTTTTTTGTGCCTCGTGGAAAATTCTGAGGCAGAGTCGTGTTACTGAGTGCTCGTAGAGATGATAGCAGAGACGAGCTGCAAGGCCACTTTCAGTTTGAGAAAATACAATACAAAATCAGTTGGGTAAACTTAAAACAAAGCTCTTTGTTACCTGTTACACAACTCTCACGTTTGTACACAGTACACTGTATAAAGATGATAAACTGCAAGACGCTATACTGTAGCAAATATTTCAATAGCTTTTAAGAAGACGATTCCCGTCATGAGCCTGAGTCTTGCGCATCAGGCTTGTTCTGGGTTGGAATGACGTGTCTTTTCTGTCAGATTCTATAAATGGTTGATCAGAATTGTTAATGCCGTTCATTTCTCTGTCATATCATTTATTTGAACCCTTTTGTCCTAAAGGTTTGTTTGATTACACCTAAAACCAGTTGACATCCTAGACCTTTTATCCATTAAGTGAACTAAATTCAATTCGTTCAAATAGTTCAAATAGTGCCAAATCACAACAACAGTTGCTTCAAGGTTTTATATATTGTAAGGTTAACCCCAGCAATCAGATGACCCCCTATGAAAAAGCACTTGGTGACAGTGCAAAAGAAAAGCTCTCTCAGTTTTCTGGCAGAACCGGGTTCAGGGAAAGGTGGCCATCTGCTGCCAGTGGTAAGCAGCGAGGGGAGGAAAACAAGGCAAAAAACCTGCTGTGGGAGACAGCCAGATGAAACACTAATGATTGAATAAAAAGTGTTGTATAAACACATGGTGAGTGAAAAGAGGTGACTGAAGAAGAATCACTTGGTCCATCATGGGAAACCCTGTGCCCAATCCTAACCCAAGTGGCCTATGGGTTATTGCAACATAACTAATGGAGAATTCAGAGTCGGCTAATCCAGTCCTAACTATATGCATTGTCAAAAAAGGAAAGTTTAAAGCATAATCCTAAAAGTAGAGAGGGTGTCTGTCTCTCAAGTCCAACTGGGAACTGCTCCCACAGCAGAGGGGCCTGAAAGCTGAAGGATCTGCCTCCCATTCTACTTCTACATACACATGTAGGTTAATTTAGTAAGGATGTTTGTTTTTTTTCTTTATTCAACTGTTTTATTGAGGCCATTTTATTAGTTGGATTTAAAATCAGGTCTGCTTCTTAATCAGACATAACCAACGAATAGAAAGCCTGCAATGTTAAAAGCTTTCTGAATCTGACTGAAGAGCAGTAATGTGACTTGGCGATGTTTAGTTGGCGCCGAGACATATTTATGTGACAGACGGTGTATGTCAGAATATCTTTTATTTCGACTCTTTGCTCTGCCCTGCCCACAGGGAACTTGGCTCAGTTCCCAAGCATCAAAAGCAGGAAATGAGTCTCCCTCTCCTCACATTTCTGTTTTCA
>NW_005187602.1:311047-330594 GCF_000239375.1 Pundamilia nyererei
TTCTTGTACAATATTTGTTGAATGAGTGGAGCCAGTCCACAAGGACCACAGACACCAACAAACTCTTATCTTAATCAATGCCAGACCGGGTTGTGGTTCGGAGCTACTCTGGGTAAATAATTTATTTTGACATAAAGCCAGACTTTGAATATAAATTCCAGCATGTTTAATCGGTGGCTTCTCCTTCATCATTTATCGTGATAAGGACCACTTAGTGGAGAATATGAAAGCTTAGTTCAGCTCACCATCAATGGTGAACTTAGACTGTCAATCAAGCTTGCTTGTGTTAGTTGATGAATTTGTTCTCGTCCCATTCATTGAAACAACACAAAAAAAAGAAACCCCTGTTAAAAGGGAGTTTTTTCATTTCCACTGCTCATAAGGGATCACATGATGTCAGAGTTGTCTCTGTTTGTTCTTAATATGGTACTGTCTTTACCTTACAATATAAAGCACCTGAAGCTAATTGTTGTGATTTGGTGCTATATAAGTCAAATAAAACTGAGTTGAATCAGCTCAACCTTTTTGCTCAAAACAAAAACTAACAAAGAGAATAATCACTAACATTCCTCTGATCAAATCATCCATGCATTTACTGTAATTCTACAGTATAGTGAACTTTAAAAACTAAATTGCTAACAGTAAGTGCAGTCAAATGAATACAGAGAGAAACTGACTGCAAAAATAAAGGAAAGTAATTTGATTCTCATATTGTGTGTTGAGCAAAACTGAAAGTGAGGGAGAAAAAAACCTTTCCATATAAGAGAACAAAATGTAAAAAGCTGTATCATTATATCTCAAGAACACCAGTGAGAAGATAAAATAGAAGATTTATATTAATTACACAGGACTCGTTACAGCCTCAGGTTGTATTTTCAGCATAGGAAGGAACACATGAAACTTTGGAAAGGATGCAAACTCTCTGTTACTCCTTCTCCCAAATGCCCATCCAGTACTGTTCCTTCTCCAGCCTTGGTTGTTACACTGTTCCTCTGCCACTGAGAGTACACCTTGGATGGCTCAGTTTGTTTATTTTCCTGGCGTTTGTCTCTCTGGTATACCTCTTCAGGTGGCTGGCCAAGGCTGTGAGTCTTTCCTTGGCGGTTTTTAAGACCTCAGCTATGGGAAACTTGCTTGAACATTTTAGCCATCCCTTTAGATAACTTAGTTAGATAACTTCATGCCTTGCTACCTTCAGCCTGGTTTCTAGCCTCCTCCATGAAGGGTACTGCTCCTTTGCGCTGTTAACCTTGTAGCCAAGCTTCTCAGTTACCACTGCTGCCATGGTGTAAATAAGCTGGTGATGCGAAATGCTCACCTTGAGCTTTAATAACAGGCATTCACAAAATGGTCACAAAACGGTCTCTGTAACAAACGTATGTCATATGTACACCATTACTTTATCACATATCATTCTGTAAAAGAAAATGTTATGTGAAAAAGTAAACAATTTAACATCCAAACTTCTAGACTGGGGCTATCAAGGTTATCATATATTGGGGGGCCACATACAACCCACTTTGATTTGACTTTATTGCTGCAGTATGGATGGCTGTGGGGAGGGTCTTTATCAGCAGGACAAACAGTAAAATTTATTTTTTTAAAAACAGTTAAAAGTCCAAAAGATATGCCCTCCTCCACATTTTCAAAAGCTATCCAAAGGGCCAGATTGGAGCCTTTGCCAGGCTGATGTTGGCCTGTTCTAGCCAGAATGCTTTTCAAATATTTTTTAGCATGAAATATTTTACAATTATAACTAGTTCAAAATTCAAACCATATTCAGCAAATAAGATCACCTCTTGCTGCCATTAGTACTTTACTAAACATTCAGCCAGTAAGCTGCTCACACACTAGATGACTAAAAGGGTAATCAATAAATAAATAGCATATAAATAAATTGATTTTCGTTAATAAAGAAATTCAAATGAAATTTTTTTGAACATCCAGATTTCAGACATCTGATTGTTGTCTCTGCTCTGTGACTGGATGTTTGCTTGAAAAAGTTGGGATGCAGCAAACACTGAAACTTGCTGAGACATTTGGAAGGAAGACCTGTCATTACAGCTTGAGGCTTCAGTTATGGTAAGGGGAGAATACATGTGCACAGAAAAGCCGTGCTCTGTCTAGCAGAAGTCCATGTACCTTGGTGTCAACTGACTTAGTCTATGTGACCTCTGACTCATACCATGCAAATCCTTTTAATCATTTATGTATTTTGGAAAGAGTAAAAGGCCAAGAGTAAATAATGTAGAATGTCAAAACTGAGTGAATGCAACATATTATCAAGACTTGAACACGGCAAATTTCCATGTACACGCACACTCATAAAGTCAGATGTTGAAGCTTTGACGATCCTCTATTGTGTTGAAAGATGAAATAAACAGTTAAACCAGACCATTGTTAATTCAGAAGAACTGTTGAGCTCATCAAATGTGACTTCAATAAAATTGCCAAACAATATAAAAACAGTCAGGGCAAATGAAATTTAGGAGAGCTTACCAGATGTACTGCAACATTTTATACATAAAAAAGTCTCTGTCAGTTTTGTGAAATGCTGCATTATATGTGAAAACAGAGTCTCTTAACTCTGAGATCAGGACCCAAAGTGGTGCCACGTGAAATATATGAAAAATCCCCAGAGAAAATCTTACTATCCTGCTCTGAGTTGCTTTGTTTTGTAGCCATCCTTACCTTTACTATTTTGTTATTGTAACTTTCATTAGACAGATGATACAACAAATTTCATGCAGGTTACAAAGGTGAAACAACAGATAAATAATAATTTTTAAAAAAAGTCTTACAGATGAAAAAAATGTCTGAGTTTTGTTTTTCATTTGTTTTTCTTTTTCCCTGTCACTTTTCCCTTTGTCAGGATGACTGACAGCTGCACCTTCTGAATCCCAGAATGCCTGTTGTGCCAGTACTTGGGGAATCCTCCTCCCACCATGCTGTACCTGTTGCACTCACCTGCTCCTGGCTGATTTTGCTATTTCATTCAGCTTTTGGTCAGAAACCTGCCAAACTGCCTCTGATTGGCCGAAAACCTTTCATTGCTGCCTGGAATGCTCCACTGGACTTGTGCACCTTCAGGTACAACATAACCACCAACGTTAACCACCTATTCCACATCCAGGGAAGCCCACGTGCTGATTGGACAGGCCAGAACGTCACAATTTTCTATGCCAACCGGCTGGGCTACTACCCTCACTACACCCCACATGGCAAAGCCGTCTTTGGTGGCCTACCTCAAAACTGCAGCCTGGACCGACACCTGTTCAAAGCCCACCAGGACATCAACTACTTCATACCTGCAGAGGACTTTCGTGGCCTGGCTGTTATTGACTGGGAGTTCTGGCGACCTCAGTGGAGTCGTAATTGGCACAAAAAGGACATCTATAGACGCAAATCAAAGGAGCTAACCAAGAAAGCATACATCAACGTGACTGCAGCACAAGTGGAGGAACTGGCACGGCGGAGGTTTGAGAAAAGTGCCAAGATGTTCATGCTAAAAACCATTCAGCTGGGGAGACAGCTCCGGCCCAGTGCCCTCTGGGGTTTTTACCTCTACCCTGATTGCCACAATTACAACCTGCATGATCAGAACTATACAGGCTTCTGCCCCCTGCTGGAGAGGCTGAGAAATGACGAGCTGGTGTGGCTATGGAACAGCAGCATGGCCCTCTATCCCTCTGTCACAATCAGGAAGCATCACAGCAACAGCATCAGCAACCTGCACTTCACCCAGCACAGGATCAGAGAGTCGCTCCGAGTCGCCTCACTGACCTCAAAGGAGTATGACCTTCCCACCTATGTGTACCTGAGGCTGGGCTACCGAGATGAGGCCCTCAACTTTCTCACTACAGTAAGAGCAAAGTTTACCAAAATATTATATATTTTTTTCTACTGTGTGTTCTGGATAAAATTTCCATTATGCAACAAAGTAGTTCGTTTTCCTTTCACAGAGATACTTTTAATTCAATTTTATTTTCATGGCACAAAATCACAACAACGGTTCCTTAACAGTGTAAGATAATACCCCAATAATCAGATGACCCCCATGAGCAAGCTCTTGCCGACAGTGGGAAGGAAAAATCCCTTTTGTCAAAACGAAACCTTCAGTTGAGGTGAGGGGAAGTGAGACAAAAGACACACTGTAGAAGAGATACAGAGATTATAGTAACTAATAATTAAATAAAGAGATCACCCGCAGCCTATGCCTGTTGCAGCATAACTAAGGGAGGGTTCAGGGTTACCTGCTCCAATTCAAGTCAATTCAGTTCAGTTTTATTTACAAAGCACCAAATCATAACAACAGTCAACTCAAAATACGTTGTACTGTAAGGTAGACCCTACAATAATCCTTGATTCCAAACTGGGATCTGGTTCCACAGAAGAAAGGCCTGAAAGCTGAAGGATCTACCCTAAGAACCACAAGTATGGCTAGAGCAACATGCTCCATTGGACAGATATAGTAGCATGTGGTGAAATATGCTCTTTCAAATAGTCGCTGCCACTACTCTTATTGCAGTTTTCTGGATCAACTGAAGGCTTTTCAGAGAGCATTTAGGAAAATATGATAATAATCAACTGCGGTGGTCCAGCCTATAAGTAATAAATGCAAGAATTCGTTTTTCAGCATCACAATGAGACATGTTTCTAATTATAGAGTAGTTTTAAATTTGTGTTTTATGTGCATTGAAGGAGATATCATGGTCAGAAACCACTCCATTACCGCGGAGAAGGTAATGCCAGCCGTACCATGCCATAGACACAAAGATTTTCAGGGCTGAGTACAATAGCCTCAGTTTTATCTGAATTTTGAAGCAGACCTAAAAACAAAACAAAAACAAAAAAATCCAACCTACAATTTATTTTTTTCCCCAATATTTCATTTACATTTTTTTTTATTGATTTTTAAATTGTTATTTAAAGCACTATGACATACCATAACACACAGTGGTTAGCACTGTTGTTTCACAGGAAGAAGGTTCTGGGTTTTAGTCCTTCTGGCTAGAGCCTTTCTGTGTGAGCTTGCATGTTCTACCCATACTTGTGTGGGCTCTCTCTGGGTACTCCAGCTTCCTGCCACAGTTTAAAGACATGCAGTTAGTGGGGTTAGGTTAATAGCTTAATTAATTGTCGTCTGTGTCTCTACATTAGTCTTGTTGCAAACTGGCGACCTGTCCAGGATGAATCCCATCTCACCCTGTGGCAGCTTAGGGGTGGTAGGTCGGCCTTGTTGCATGTTATCTTGGGCAAACTAAGACAAAATAGAACCAATAGAATTTTTTTTTTGTTGTTCTTTCATTTGTCTTCTGAATTTGACTGGTAATGCAATTCCTCATTCATGATTAACTTCTATGGGAAAGTCATTCAAATCTTGCCAGATTTATTGGACTGTAAAATTATTTTAAACATAAATGACAATTCTGAACTTCCATCCATCCATCCATCCATCCATCCATCCATCCATCCATCCATCCATCCATTTTCTTCCACTTATCCGGGGCCGGGTTGCGGGGGCAGCAGCCCAAGCAGAGAAGCCCAGACCTCCCTCTCCCCAGCCACCTCCTCCAGCTTATCCGGGGAACACCAAGGCGTTCCCAGGCCAGCCGAGAGATATAATCTCTCCAGCGTGTCCTGGGTCTGCCCCGGGGCCTCCTCCCAGTGGGACATGCCCAGAACACCTCACCCAGGAGGCACCCAGGGGGCATCCTTGTCAGATGCCCGAACCATGTTTAACTGCTGATTCAATTCTGAACAAAGTCAGTTAAACATGATGATATATCAAAAATGCATTTAAAAAATCTTCTTTGATAGTTGACATGAAATACTCAATGAGTTCCTCTTTTTGGATACCCACACAATGTGTGTGCTAAGTTTCATCACAAACCTCTGCAAAATTCCTGAGAAATTAAAGGAGGTTCATGCTCAAATTCAATAAGCTCAGCGGAGTATGACATAACATCAGAATTTAAATTAGTACCTTCCTTTTCTTGGCCACTTTCACTATATGTCTTAAATGTATGACATCAAAACCACTGCATTCCTTAGACAATAAAAGACAATTGTGCTGTTTCCTTCCTTCTGATCAAAAATCCATTAAAAAATTGTGGATTAATTAAATACAACATGCATTTTCAAAAGATAATTTAAAATGTAATAGCCTTTTTGGTTTTTAAAATTCCAAAACCATACAACAAGAACTTTAGGCAATGTCTGAATTTTCTGATTTTCAGTCTTATGAATAAATGTGAATCGAAACCTCTAAGCAGAACATATTCTTTCCTATTTGAACTGCATTTTAGGATGCATGCAAAAGGTGGTTGGCACACATAAGCAAAACCTTAGTTAAGTCAGAATGAGTCAGAGGATAAAGGTTGGAAGGGATAAAAAGTACAGCAGCGGTAGCCGCAAAGGAAAATATGTTTCAGCCTCCACATTGACTAAAGGCTCCTTATACTGTATATGTAACAGTACTGGCACCTGTGCAGTCCTGTTCCATACTGGTCTCTAAAACGTTTGACTAGAAAAAAAGCAGGATTTTACTAGTGGTAGAAAAATATAGAGCCACAGACATGGATCAGTGAAGCTTCAGCAGTTTGTCATCTATCACAATATGCAGTGATTTCAGGATAGATAGAAGATAATCTGGATATTGAGAAGTGGGCTCCATGCACCACTTTGAACTGGATTAACAGTGGCGGGCACATAATGATGTCAAGTTGTGAGTACAGAGGCCTAAGTCTAAATCTTCTTCCCATAACATTTTGAGGTATGTGTCAAGTTTAACATTTTACTGTAAAGCAGGGAGATCAGCCCTCTGTTGGTTGGATAAAGTTGTACGGTAGGCCTCGGTAGAGGACTTGAGCCTGAAATCTGGAAACAAATAAAGTGCCTGGCTTGCAAGCATCTTAAAAAGTGTGATGGTGGTAGATTGTATTAGCAAGTTGTTTAAATGATGCCAGTTTGCAGGCTATGACAAGGTCCTTGAAGCAAGTTATTACACTTCTGTGCCACTGAAAAAAACAAACCATAAAATTTGCTCCAGAACAAAATCTGTGGAAGAAGAGACACTCAAACTCAACTCGATCAAAGGCTTTTTCAGCATCAATAGAGACAACACATTCATCAAAATCAGTAGGGCTGGAATAAAATATGTTAAACTTGTGTTAAAATATGAATGGCAGCCTTTAGTGATGTACTTCACAGAAGACAGGATTAAAGATCCTGGAGAAACTTTAATCTTCTCAGTCAATTTTAGTGCATTACCAAGCTTCAAATATAGACCCAAATGCAAGACTGCAAGACTGCAAGACAAAAGCAGCTTTAATAAAAAATATATAAATAAAACCCTAACGGGATAGGAACAAGGAATCAAAGTACAAGGAATCATCAGAGTACTAACAGACACACAAACACAATGTGGGACAATGTGACAAAGGGATCAGTTCTGCATTTTATAGTGGAAAATGTTGTAATTTTGTGTGTTCAAATGACTGGCAAACAATCATCATTTGGCCCCAATTTAAAGATTTAAATCACCAATCCTGATGTTCCAAAGAAAAAGTCAAAAAGCAAATATTGTTTTCTGTAATTCTTAATATGATTGCATATTAGTAATAGTTAAACTTGCAACCCACCCCTTCAAATTAATTCTCATTTAATTATTAATTTTTGTATGCAGTAAACATCATTTTCAGTAACAATGTGCGTAAACAGTCAGGCTATACTCTGAGTCTGCTCCCTACTGCCATCTACTGGAGGTTCAGGGAAAACCAAATGTTTGAGGATGATCTGTTGATTCGGCAGGTTAACGGCTGATGTCTTTGAAAAGAAGAAGGCTATTTAAAGAATTTCTTTGAAGTATGATCTTGTGGAGCTTTGCACAACATAACCAGTTTCTCACTGTAACACTGACAAATGCAGTGTGGTCCAAGTAGTATTAAAAATTCAATGTTCAAATATGTTGACCTTTGTATTATTTTATTGTTCTTTTATTTTTTTTTATTTTCTTCAGCTACTTCATCATCACTTCGCCATCAATAATTTGAGATCCCTGCCTTAAATGGTGGCGTGGTAGTGATGGTGACAGACATGTGTGATGTGATGTGATGGTTTACCTGTATTTTTCCTGTAGGACGATTTGATCCACACCATAGGGGAGAGTGCTGCACTGGGAGCTGCAGGATTTGTCATCTGGGGAGATTTAAATTTGACCTCATCCAGGGTAGGTGGTCTTTGCCCTACATTAACAAAGTAAAATTATTTATAGTATGTATTCATCATATATGCTGGTGCATATGGAGATTTATTTATGAACATCTAACAAAATCACTAGAGGTGACTGTGCATGCATATGCTCTTCTGACGTTTGTGATTAATATTTTTAATGTGCAGCGATGTTATACATATAGCTGAACTCCTAACACATCTTTAGGAATTCAGTTCATTTTAGTTCAGTTTTATTTATATTGTTCCAGCCAGTTGACAATAACAGTCTCTTCAAGTTGCTTTACAGTGGGGGGAAATAATTATTTCAACCTCTGCTGAAATTGAAAGTTTCTTTCATCATCCATGAGGAATCAGAATCTGTGAGGATGCCACTCCATTCCAACCTATACATTTTCATTTTAAGGTTATATTTAGGCACTGGCGAATCTTTGTCATAGTGAGTCTGGTTCATCATTGGGTTTAAAGCAGAACTTGATGTGAAGCCACTAAACTCAAAATCTTGGCTGTAGTATCATATAAGCTACAGTATTACGAATTTCACCTTGTTTCCACAGCACAGCTGCACCCACGTCAAGTCCTTCCTAAGCCACCGCTTGGGTCTGTACATCACCAATGTGACACGGGCCGCAGAAATCTGCAGTGAATTCCTGTGCCAGAGTAATGGCCGCTGCATCCGCCGGGACCCCCACGCCCGGCATTACCTCCACCTAAGTGCTGACAGTTACCGCATCCATCCCTCTGAGGATGGGGACTTTACTGTGAATGGCTGGCATTCACCGCATGAACAGCAGCTACTAATGGAGAGGTTCCGCTGCCACTGCTATGAGGGCCACAATGGTGAGAACTGCGACAGCATCAACAAAGTGAGAGAAGATAAAGGGCCATGGGAAGAAGAGGAGGAGTACGAAGATCACGACAAGAAGAGGACCGAGTGGGAGGATGAACAGGATGAACAGCAGGAGGCAGGAGAGAGTGCAGCAGCGCCAACTTGCGTCAGCCATCACTTAACTTTGTTGCTCCTGTTGAATTTATTATTAGTAAAGATATATGTTTGAAGATGGCTTCAAAAGAGAAAGTTAGTTTCAATTTAGCTGCGGGTAGATGTGACATGTCAACACTGCAGTAAATATAATGTTCTAATTCAAAATTAATTTTTTTATTTTATCCAAGGATACTGACATAAGCTTGACTTTATGCACCATAAAGCTAATTGCAGTAATAGGAACGTCTCGCTGATGCTGTTTGATAAATGTGCTATAAACAATTGCAAAATACCACCTGAAATACAATACATGCAGAAAACATGTCTCATGAAAACATTTTACCCAATCAGAAAATGATTGCCTGTCAGTCAATTATTCATTTATTCGGACTAAACATTATTTGTGGCCTAAATCAGCAGTGTACCCATTGAAACAGAAGGAAAAATGGAATTGCACAGCCAATATACATGCTTGAATTTATTCACTGTAACTCATATTGCAGAGAAATCATGTGAAATGCCTTATAGTTCATGAAAAAAGGCAGAGCTGGCTTGTCGCATGATGATCCTCCGTTTTGCTTTGTCCACAAAAACCAAAGGCTGCTCAAAATACAATACTGCACATCCATATATAGGAGCACAATTACAAAGACTTGATGCATTTTTAAAGACATCCTTTATTTCCAATACCTTGAATGAACTGTTACTATACTTTGCGGTATATGTACAAATTTATATTTTTGTATTGTTACTTATTACTTGTAGTCTTTCCAGGAGATGTCACAAAGCGTTTTGGAGCCTGTTAGGATGCAGCATATAGCTGCTTCTAACTTCAGAATACATTCTGTTGGGTTTGTTACCCTGAAGAACACAAAGACTTTTTATATTATTGATCTCTGGATTTTGTATTTGATTCTACTTCATCTCAGTGTGACTGGTAAACGGCTACTGTCTCTGAATGTACAACTGCAAGTGCAAGGAAGCACTCAACTGGATGCAGGAGATGGCACAAACTATATCTGACAGACACAGCCTCTGGAAACTGAGGTCCTTTAATTTCACCTTTTTACCAAAGTTTACCAGTTTTTTGATACCTCAGGTTCTCGTGAAACTCTTTATTCAGTCTCTCTCTCTCTGTGTGTCCCAAAGTGCTTTTCTTTGGATAATTCCAAGTATAAAGCATACTTATAACTACGATGCCAAAGTTGACAAAACAAAGTTGTCATATCTATTCACCATTTATCATTTTAGAACCAGCCTCCATCAGCAAATACTGTTTGTTCAGTAATAAAACTGTAGATGGTCTAACTTTCATTAATGTATTAGGAATTTATTGATTTTACCAATCATAACACAATGTAAGAAAATCTTCTAATTCGGTATCCTTGTTCCTAACAAAAACAGTTTAAAGAATCAGAATCAGAATCGTGTTTATTGGCCAAGTATATGTGCAGACACATACAAGCAATTTGGTTCCGGTAGATGGTGGCTCTCAAGTCATTGGCTCAAAGTCATTAGATAATAAAATTCAATGTTGTTACTTTTTCTAAATAAAATCAATCCCCTAAAGTTTGCTTTACATTCAGAGTGAACAAACAGTATTGAGTAATGACACTAACCTGAAACATTACCTTTGGAGAAGTTGGCAGTTTGTTGCAGTTTAAATAGCTGACGAAAAGGCAGCCTATGTTGCTTATGTAGTCAAAGAGACAGAAGAAAACAGGGGTAGAAGGGGTAACCAATAAATTTTAGTATTTAACATTAAGCAACAATGAAGCACGTCACATGGACGGCTCAAGCCTGCCTTTAGGTTAATGTTTTTAGGCTTTTACTTCAGACTTTGTGTAGCAATTGTAAATTTCCTGTAGTCACTGTATTCTTTATTAAATCTTAAGATTGTAAACTACATATGTAACAAGGAATATGCAACACATGAAAAATGTTACCTGACTGTAAATGCACTGCTAATAAACACTTTCCAAAGCTACAGTGTGTTTCTTCCTTTTCCTGCCATTATTACATAAAGTGATGAGTTCAGGGGAAGTAACAAAGAAACATCTTCCGCTTAGTGAGTTGAGTTGCAGCCAACTGGATCATCTACTGATCCAGATCAGATTGGATATGAATCTGATGGGGCAGATTCACGTTCAGTTGACATTATTTCTCTTTGTCTTTATATTAGGTTTTCAAACAATGAAAAAACTGTGTCTTGAAAAACGTTGACTACCTTTTCTACAGTCAGTCATTAAACCTCAGACCCAGTTAGTGAGAAAAAGGAACAGAAGGCTGAACTAATGATAATGATGAGTCACTGGTGTGAGATGACTGCCCTGGCAAGAATATTTTCTGCTCAGAGGCCCTTTTAACTCAAACATCAAGTCCCAGCTAGATCCAATCTTTGGATCCAATCTTTTTTTTTTTTTTTTTAAGAGACAAACTCTAAAGAACGAAGAAAATGTTTCGGAATATTTAGTAATAAGTAATAATAAGAATGCAAATATGTTTTTATACAGAAAAGTTTTGACTTTAAATAACTTTTTCTGTTAAAATAAGATTAATTTATGTTGTCAAAACACTGAAGACCTTAAGTAACTAAAATACTATATGCACTACAATCTCCTGATTTACAAATGAAATTGACACAAAGCTAAAGTATGAAAAACATGTTGCCATCATCGTGTCATTTTTGTGATAAATCAGTACAAACCAGAAATATTATACATGAACCAGGCTGTTGTTGTTGTTTTAACTTTTGTTGTTTATTTTTTAACTTTCGTTACCATTCTGTTTTTCATGCACTCTGAGTTTTACTTTCATCTTGCAAATATGCAACTTTTTAAAAACCTTTTTCACTAAATTATCTTAGTGTTGATTGTATTTGTCCAAAACTGTTTCCAAATTCTTTGCATCATTTATTCTAACCTGACACCCTAAAACCACTCACCAGTTAGTATTTTAATTAGATAAGGATCTACCAGAGAGAAGAAACTGTTTCCTCTGACATATGAAACAGCAAAAAAATTACTTGAGAAACACAGAAGTATTATGACAAGCCACTGAAGACAGCAACAGGTAGGAGCTAAAACACTATTATATCCAAAAAATGTTGACTGATTTGAAAAGAATAGTGAGATAACCTTGTAAGATAAAGGATATTATTAAAAAGATTTGATCTTTTTAAAATGTGGACAATTTGTTTACAGATATACTGCGAAATCCTTGAGTCATTTTTAATTTTATATTGATTTACCAGGATGAGAAAAAAGGACATCAAAAACAGAATGTAGTTAACATATGTATTCACATTCACAAGGGCTCTATCTGAACACCAAATATGAAGGAAGGTTTTACAAATATCTTTATTTTATATCATTATTTAGCACTTTTATCATTCCAAATCCACTGTAAATGACTATTTTGCTGCTTACAAATAGTATCATCCACAAACAAAAAGTTTATTTTGTCAGTATAAATGTTATTGATCAAGAGGAAAAAGAAGAACTGCAAAGGACTCAGTCCAAAAGGCCAAATCTATTTTGTTGTTGTTCCTGGTTAGAGATCAGTAAGTCACACTAAAATTAAATAAATCATGTTTTTAAAATATTTTTTAGAATGTGTATTAATGGCATTTCGAGTCATGACTTGATAACATGTTCAGTTCTCCTACACAATATCATTTTTAAAATGATATGCTGTTTAGAGTTTGTCATAAATATGAATATTTTTTAAATATATAATGAAATAAAAGTTTATGGCACGAACATATGAAATTGTTAGGGACTACAATTAGTCTGTTTTCATAAATTTTCCCCTACAGATGATGATTAGGCAAGTGAACTTGAACTCTGAACACGCAGGGAGTGTCCTTACACTACTGTAGGTGAATAGAGCCGATTGTTCAGCCACTGGGTGAACTTCGAGATTTGGTTCATCATTCCAAGCACTTATGTGTACGTTCTAGCACCTACAATTGTCTAATTTTCCCTGTTTTGCTGATAATGATCATTTACATAAATTGGGGCCACTGCTGACATTTTAAGCTCTGAGCACAGAGCATGCACGTAGCAGAGCTATGTCGTATTTCTCTTTCACACACACATAAAATAATAATGGAGGAAGTATCTTACATTCTAACTGCAGAAACAGCTTTGTGTCCTGTTATATTCATATTATAAAAGTAGTATTTAACTTTTGCAGCTTCAAGTGGAGCTCTTTCAGAACTATTTTGTATCCACTGATGATCTAATAGAGCATCTAATAACTGTTTTCTCCATTAATTGTTTGAGATGTAAAAATTATGAAAAGTCATCTTTCACCGAGAGTCATATTTCAAATAACTTCAAATGTGATCAAAAGTTCCCACTTTTAGCCCATCTTAAGAAGACGGAGTTTGGTTATTTTAAAGAGAAAACAGAGTTTGTCAAAAATAGCTGTGATTTATGTTGATGTTTGCTGACTTTTATCCACTGTCTGCCCTGCTTGTCCAGACCTATTACCATGGCCCCATCCTTCTTCTCCTCTGTTGGCTTCTGTGTAATTGGATCTATCACCTTAGCCCTTGCCTTACCTCCAACTGAGCCACCGCTCATCAATGACCATTCCTTTGTGGCTATATGGAACGCGCCAGTTGAGCACTGTAAACGTCTTCACATCCCGTTGGACACTGCAGCCTTCCAGTCAGTGACGACACCCGCAGCTGTGCCAGGCCAGTTTCTCACCATCTTCTATGAGGACCGCCTTGGTCATTACCCTAGAGCTGATTCTGTCAAGCATAAGCTCTACAGCGGTGGGGTCCCCCAAAATGGCAACCTGACAGAGCACCTGGCCAGAGCCCAAAAACAAATAGATCACTACATCTCCCAGGATTCATCTCCTGGGCTGGCTGTCATTGACTGGGAATCCTGGCGCCCCCTGTGGGACCAGAACTGGGGTTCAAAACGCATTTATCAGAAATTGTCCATCAGTCATACCCTGCAGATGCTCCCGTTTTTATCATTAGAGCAAATTCTTAAACTGGCAAAGAAACAGTTCCAGCGGGCTGGACGTCACTTCATGGAAAAAACCATTAGCCTTGGTACTGGTGAGCGTCCAAACCGCCGATGGGGCTTCTACCTGTTTCCTGATTGCTACAACTATGGATGGAACAAGCTTGGCTACACGGGAGAGTGCTCCCACAAGACCCACAAGCAGAACAACCAGATGCTTTGGTTGTGGGAACGCAGCACAGCTCTCTTCCCATCAGTCTACCTTCACCAGAATCTGAGGAACTCTCCCCAGGCTGCGCTCTTTGTTCGTAACCGTGTTCTTGAGGCTCTGAGGGTGGCAGCATTGCCTAAACGTCCTTACGTTATGCCAGTCTATGTCTATTGCAGGCCACTGTACCGGGATCAGACCAAAAAGTTTCAGACCAGGGTGAGTGTTTGTGTTAAAATCACATTTATGCACATCATTCACTTCATCTTTATGATTACAATAAACAGCCCATCACATGAGGGTTTTGTCATTTGAACCTAAATAGTTATTAAATTCCTCACGTAAGAGCAAAAAGCATTCACAAGAACACAACAGAAAAACAACTCAACAAATGAAGATTTATTTTTTTAAAACTTTTGAAAATGACATAAAAACATCAATTAATACTGCTCTGAAAGGAGAATGAAGGACTCAATTTAGAACTCTAATGTGATAAAGGTTTGGAGTTCATTCACTTTGAACAGTTTGTAGTACCTTATATCAACTCTACCAAGGTTTATCTATAGGTTTTCTATACTGGATTCTAAAAGATGTGAATGAGAGAGAAGCTGGGGGGTGTTTTGGGGGCCTCGAGGATAGGGCATTAAATTACTTTGAGCCTTTTTATTTAAAAAAAAAAGTTTCGTTCCTGCTCTTTCAGAGAGATCTAATCAGCACGATCGGAGAGTCTGCAGCACTTGGAGCTTCTGGGGTCATAATATGGGGAGGTGCCAGAGACTACAACAACAAGGTAATTCACAGCTTACTGATATTTACTGGATGTTTTGATCAGATCTCCTGTCATTAAGGGATATTCTAACTCAACACAATATTGACACGTCAGCATTAAAAATCTACCAGCTGAGCAATGTGATTCCTTCTCAACATTGCAAATCCAGTGTTTGTTTGTTTCATGAGAAGAGAAAAGACTTCAAGTATCACACGAGCCACCCGAAGTTTCTGCATTTGTCTTTAGCCATAAAAACTCTATATTAGTAACTCTTCACAGGTCTGAAAACAGGAACACAACTGGCCAGCCTTGCATCAACAAATAATTAACATGCCTTTGTTTCCTCTCTTAAGAGGAACTAACAGTTGTGACTGTTTATCTGTGTTTACCAGACATGTGAAAGAGGTATTGCAGCTTCATTTGCTGCAGCCGCTTTTTGATTTGGTATATCTTTTTCTTGTCATTTGATGTTCACACAATCACAATATCTTATTGTCTTACAACCAATTTAAAGTGGCACAACTGAATGCAAATTCTAATTAAGAATAAAACAGACCATTTAGATGGTCTTACTGCCACTATCCATGTTCTCAGTCCAGTTGACGTTCCTCCTTTGGACACAAACATCCATTAAGCAATATGTTTTATTTGGACTTTAATTACCCCAATAAAATATTTTAGCTGACATTCATCTTGAAGTTCTAAGATTTTTTTTGTACATACTTTTTGAACACCTGAACCTCTCATATAAACTCCATCCTGTCTTTGCAGGCGTCCTGTGATGCTCTGTCCAAGTACCTGAGATCCACATTGAACCCTTACATTGCTAATGTGACTGCAGCCGCCAAGCTCTGCAGCGAAGTCTTGTGTCAGGGGAAGGGCCGCTGTGTCCGGAAGAGCAACAACTCTCGCCACTACCTGCACCTAAACCCCACCCATTTCCACATCATACGAGCTGATAGGAAGTATGTGGCTATTGGCCTCCCTTCTGCTGCTGACCTCAGTGCCTGGGCTGAAAACTTTACCTGTCAGTGCTACGCAGGGCGGAACTGTTCTCCCAAACTAGTACACCCAACCACCATGAAACTCATTTGGATTTAATGTGTGAGGAAAGTAGAATTCGTTCATGTATCTATCATTCATCTATTTTCCAAAAACAGAAAGGAATGTAAGTAAATGATTCCCTCAAAACATAGTGCTATTAATACTAATAACAACAACATCAACAACAATAATAATAATTGTTAAGACAAGCTATACTTTAAACTTCAGTTTTAACTATTTAAAAGTAAATGTGCCTTAATTAAACTAAACTCAGCTCAACTAAACTGAATTTTGAAAAATATACCTTAATCTAAAGTTGAGTAGATGAAGCATCTGTCTGTTACATTACAAAGACACTATTTGGAAAGACATTTGTAAACATTACCTGTGTTGTAAACATCTGAGCAGGACTGTCAGTCATTTTTTTTAATGAATTTAAATAGGCCAGTCATATAGGTTTGAACTTTGAATCTGGCCCAGATTCATCCATCGGTGTATAATTGGGGTCTGTAGTTAAAATAGCTTTGAGTGATCAGTTAGAATAGAAAAAGTGCCTCTTCTGATGCTTTGTTTGAACTTCAGCAGGTCATCTTGACCATGCTACACACCTAAATTCAGTTGCTGGCCTAATTGGCTGATGACACATTAACAGTATGGGGTGGTTTAACAGATGTACCTAATGAAGTGGCCGCTGAGTGTATGAATCAACAAATAATAATAAATAATACAAAAAAATGGAGACGTTTCCTTAATAAATGACATGAGCAGAGCAACAACAATACAAATACATGCAAATATTCATGTCCTCAGAACAGTGACATCATTCTTCTATAGCATCTTATTCATGTGCTTGTAAATCAGAATGATTTGATGAATGAAATAAACACGAGTGTCACAAAGAGAATGAGTGTGTTTTGTGTTTGATAGATCTTTTTAAGTATATGGCTGCTTTACCAGGTTTATTAACGGGATTAAAAGTAAATTTTTCGAAGCCACATTATGAAAAAAACAACTAATGGTGACAACCTACAAAAATGATTTGCAACACATAAATTTGCACCATAATCCTAACTTTCCCATGACTGACCAAATATGTAATTTTTTCCATACTCCTTAAAAAAATGTTTAAAGTTCTCCAGGCTTTCTGAAGGTCTTTAAAGATTTTCCTTGGACACTGACTCCTTATTCAGTGATTTTCAGTCTAGTCCTTGTGCCTGGACATTTTTAAAGGAAGCAATTGTGGTGTACAAAATACAAGAAAAAGAAAAAAACAAAACAAAATATAAGAAATAAAGAAATATGAGAAATATAACTTAGCTAAGAAGTCCTTTTAAAATTTATATGTAGCCACATTATATGTTGTAAAAACATTTTATTTTAATTTATTCCCATTTTAATGTATGAAAAATGTACAACAGAAGGACAGGATCTAAAAGTCATGTCCTTAAGAAAAAAGGAAAATCCAGCAAGGGCCTAATACAGAATTTGGGAGATGTTTCTGGCTCTTCAGCTGATCCATCCATAGTTAAAGCTTCATCAGAAATGGTCACAGTTCATGGGTGGTTATCAGGAGGCCATTCTTAACAAAGGGAAATGGGAATAAAAGGCAGAAGAATGCCAAATTAGACAACAACCAAATTTGTAATGTTTGCTAAACATTATTGTCAATAAGTAAGTAGGAGGTCAAAAGAGAGGTTAAACAGTGATTGTCTACAGCCATCTGTAAAACACACAGGAGGCTCTGTTGTGCTTTGAGGCTGCATTTCAGCTAGTGATGTTGGATTAATGATGTTGGACTTTACTTAATCCAGAAAAGTAAAGTCAGATTTTGGAAAGACTGTGATTTGAAACAGCTGCCACAGTACCTGCGCCTGCCCGGTCAGCCCCGCGGCTACAAATATTTTGGTTTGGCTTTTGCTTTCTCGCGCGCGGTACTATCGCCCTGCCTGGGCGGAGCTCATGTTGGGCTCTCGCCTTCACCTACACACCTGCAGTTAATCACCCACCTGTGATTCATCACTTTGTTTGCTGGCCTCTTTGAGAAACTCATGTTAGTAAAAGCTCAGCTCTGCAAACTTCTGGTTCTCCTAGTGCTAGCTTTGTAAATAGATTTCCTGGACCTGTCCCGAATCATGAACCTTGGATCCCCTGAGTGTGAGGAAGGAATTCCCCGCGAGCAGCGACAGGAGCTGAGTGAGTGTGGTGATCCCGTTTCCACTAACCCAGTGGATCCCTGGAAACCCCCACCTTCCCCCCACCTGTATATAGAGCACCTGGTGTTGCTTAATAAAGAACTGTGTAACTGTATTCCTCAGTCTACGCCTGAGTCCGTCCCGCCTGACAAAAGTTTCCTTTTACAGCATGGCAATGATCCCAAACATGTAATGCAGTAAAAGCATACACAGATAGAAGAATACACAACAGAACACTATCGGCCTCCCAAGAACCTGAAACTCAACATTATAAAAATAAACATTACATTGTTTCAAAAATTTAAGATTTTTTCCACAACTAAAGAACTAGGGCTGGGAATCGATAAGAGTTTAGCCATTCTGATTCCATTATCGATTCAATTCTCTTATCAATTCTCACTGTTGTAATCATGATTGCTAAACAGAATTACAATATTACTATTTTGCAGACTGACTGCCTGCTATGTGGTCAAATGCTTTTGCATGTTGGAGGTATTTCCCCTCTCTGTTGAGATCACTTTTGGGGTCATTTTTTTGGTTCTCAAAAGAGTAACGTATTACACATACTATACAGAATATTTTTCTTACAGTAATGCAGTACATTACATCACTGTTTCTATGTAAAATGAACTTAAATATGTTGTCTCACAATTATCATTTAAGAATATAAACCTATCAGTTACAGTCCCACACACCAGCACAAATCCCTATCCTAATGAGGACATACATATTATCTTCCTCTTATTAGCTAAGTATGGTCACAAAGCAGAGGAAAACCAGTCTTTGTAACACAGTGCTTATATTGTAGAAACCTGAACAGGTAGAAACAGAGGCTCATCATTTTTTTTAGCTGTTGAAGTTCAGGGTCTGGCTGCTGGGGTGAGATCAGCATTCGCTCAGATTTAACTTTACTCTGGATTCTTTGCTAGCTTAATGTTAGCATGCTGTCTGTGTGCTGCTTTCTGTCCTGGATCCAGTTTGCACTATGGCATCGTGCTCTCTGAACTACTGGGCACTGGTTCTTGATTCCCATCCGTATATGGGACTTACCTTCCTTCACTCAGCTGTACATCTCTGTGTCTCCTGATGACACCAGACCAATGGATGCCCTTTTTAACTGTATTTTAGATAT
>NW_005187602.1:331773-334674 GCF_000239375.1 Pundamilia nyererei
TGGGCTGCTTTTAACTCTGTAAGGCACTTTGTGCTACATTTTTTGTATGAAAAGTGCTTTATAAATAAAGATTGATTGATTGATATAGTTCCACAAAGGTTAGACTATTTGTACTGTAGACTTATTGGGTTTCAAATCTTAACCAAACAAGAGATTTCCTTAAAATCAGACTTAGACTTAGAGTTTTGTATTGTCATTGTGCAGTTTCTTGCACAATGAAATTGGATAGGTGGACCACAAAGGTGCAAAGGTAAGAAGAGAAAACAATATACAACAAGGGGAAAACAAATAAATAAATAAAATAAAATAAAAAGCATACAAGTATACATATATGTGAGTGAAACTACATGGAGTATGCGTAAAAAACATTGAAACAGAAACATTATGGGTCTGTATAAAATGACTAGTGTTAATCAAAGTTAGTAATTTGTAGAAACAGTTTACAGAATTTAATTACTTGGCACAATTTAAAATATACCCTTTCTTTTGTTATGTAAAAACAACATTTAAAAACTGTTGTTATGAGTAAAGATCTTTGGTGAAACCAGCCATCTGGTCCATACATTTTATCACTTTGATAACTAACCTAAAGGTGGATTTCCTTCTTATTACATTTCCACAAACAAATGACCAAGTTCAAACACTCACATTCTTTGCGTGTCTGGACAGAGACTTTGTCTGCGAGTGGTAGCGGTAGGACAGATTGTCCTCAACCCAGAGGTTCCTCAGCTATCTTCCTCCAGGCAGTAAGGAGGGAACCTGGAACACATCAAGACAGCCCAAAAAGGAGGGAACACCTCAAGGAAGCAGATCATTCAGCTCTGACAAGCTACCACAAGTGTTCCACCTATAATTCAAGCACTTGCAAGAGCTTATTTAACGAGGAGACTAACGGGTATTAATTACTCACTGAGGGCTTACTTTGGACCAAAGCAAATTGGACCCGCAGAACAAGTAAGTACATAATTAATGAGACTTCATTTACCTGATTAACATGTTTATATTTAAAGTTTGATTGAGAGTTTAGTAGGGATTTATTATAGGGTCAAGTTTGCCAGCAGCTCTGAAATGCTTTCTACTTTAAATATAACTTGGCAAGAGTGTAGTGTTGAATAAATAGAACTCAAATAAAACTGTCATTATGTGGGTTAGGAAACATTTTCTAAGGTCAAGGTTTTTTTTTAATAACTGTTAAAACTATGTTAATCCCAGGGATGGTCCTTGCAAAACTACACCCAGTTCACAAAATGCTTTAACACTGTTTGAAATGTAAATAAACACAGAATTTAATGATTTGCAAATCTCATGAACCCATATTTTATTCACAATAAAACAACAAACATATTAAATGTTTGAATTGAGAAGAAACACAATGTTAAAAAAATATTAACTCATTTTAAATTTGATTTTTTGTAAATTGTACTATAAAAAACAATTGGATGAACATTTGAAAACTAATCAGGTTAACCGGCAACAGACTATTGTAATTCATTATCATCAGGATGTCCTAAAAACTCCCTGAAAAGCCTTCATTTGATCCAAAATGCTGCATTTGATCCAAAGGCTTAATTTCTTCTTAGGAGAGATGTAGATTTGAGGAATAGATGGTTAAAGAGCACTGACAGGTACTAGCAAGAGAGAGCATATTTCTCTCATACTGGCTTCTCTTTATTGGCTCCCTGTTAAATCCAGAATCAAATTTTAAATCCTTCCCCTCACATACAAAGTGTTTAAATAATCAGGCCTCATCTTATCTTAAAGACCTCATAATACCATTTCACCAAAGTAGAGCACTTCGCTCTGACACTGCAGGCTTACTAGTGGTTCCTAACGCAAGCACACACACACACACACACACACACACACACACACACACACACACACACACACACACACACATTAGCCGCTTATCCTAACGCTAACCATCAAAAATGAATGCCTAAACCTAACCATAACCTAATTGGAAGCCTGACACTAAAACCACATTTTGAGCCCAAACATTGCCTTCAAACTCGTAGGGATGGGCATTTTATCACCATAGGTGACTGCTAGTATAGTAAAGTAGAAGTAGAATACGAAACCTTTATATAAACAGCAGTCCATTTAACATTTATTTAGTTGTTGCAATCAACTCATTTAAATATTTCAGATCAACAGAAACATTTTAATTATATTAAACAAAGGTAACCAAGGTAAATACAAAATACTTTCAAGTGATGATTTCATTTCTTAAGGATAAAAAGATATCCCCCTACAGCCTTTGGCAATTCAGAGTGGAAACATTTTGTGGAAATTTCACATTGCTATTATCAATATTTCTTGTAACTTTGTAACTGTTCCGAGTGAATTGAGAACATCAGAGACATTAACTGTACCTACTGAGTAGCTACATTTCTGTTATACAACAAGGGAAGACCAAAGGGAAAGCCAAGCAATTGCTTAGTCAGCTCTTTTTCTTCAGTATATTGAGAACACAACACATCTTCTGCTAAAAAAAGAGCAAGTCATAAGGTTTCACTGCTGTCTGCAAAGCATGGGGAAAAAACTAAATCCTGGAGAAATCGCTTTGTGTCATGGTCTGCGGTGGGTGGCTGGAATTTCCATAAGGCTCCTGAACTGACCTGGGATCCGCCCCTGGGCAGGGCCAACTCCAGCTCCCGCACACCTGGAGCCTATTGCAGGCAATCAAGCCAGAGGGATTTAAACCACACGTTGATGTTCATTCACTGCCAGTTCGTCATCAACACATGTTGGTAACAGGCCGTATACGTTAAGTTCTTGCTGTGATTCATCCTGTTAACACGACTCTCTTGTGCTACAGTTGCTGTATCCACCTTGGCTCACACTCCACCTCTGGACTCAGGATACCTAGTAATCATTCTGGAAATCTCTCTGTGCCTC
>NW_005187602.1:334788-358080 GCF_000239375.1 Pundamilia nyererei
AGAATTGCTGCTCTTACAACTGGCCACTGCAGAGCTGCCTTCACTACCTACCTAACTCCTATATCCTCTTCCTTCAGTGTGACTGTTCCCCACTCAGCTCCGTTCCGCATCTCAGGCCTCATTCCCTCGCCATAGCCACGTTCCCCAGGCCACGCCGCACCAAGACTCCACGTCTTGCTGTTTTTTGTCTTTGCCACATTTTTCTCTTGCACTTAAACCTAATAAACTGTTGCATCATCTGCTGTCTCTGCTCTGGGTTTCTGCACCTGAGTCCTGTTCAGTACCGGCCACCCGGCCACGTGACAGCTTTGTGTGAAAAATAATCTTGAGCATTGAATCAATAAGATGCTCTAAAGACTTGCACCCTGCCATTACTTAACCCAACTTCTCTTACATTTACTAACAAGAATATATATCATTAGTTCATCAAGTTTAATAAAACTAAAATTGAAAATTTGAAGAAAAAAAAACTTTGATGAAGATTTAGCAATTTTATTGTGTTTGTAACTGTATTTGCAACATTTGTAACATTATTGTTTTGGAAGATTTTATAAGATGGAATTTTGTTTGGATATATGGTGTTATTAATAAGTGCTTTTATTAATGTAGCTTTATAAAAACTTTTGCTCCTGCAAAAGGAATTTAGGAATTTAGTGTCTTTACATGTGAAGCTAAACACTGAAGTCGTCACTTCGTGAACATGCAGGGGCAAGCCCATCTTGTTGTCATGCATACAAAAGAAATAGCCAAGCACTATAAGAACAAGAAAATGTTGGGAAAATTAAGAAATGATTTCATTAATGAAATTCCATCTTTTATACTTTGCCCCTTTTGAAGACAGAAAAAGAGCAATAAGTCTGGCATCAGCACAAATCTGTCCAAGCAAGATGAATATCAATATCAGGGCCTCGAACCTAACTGGTGTTTGTTTCCTTTTATGACAGATCTCATTCTTGTTACAAAATGTATGGAGTGAAACTGATCCATGAAACACAGCATATTTTATTCCTGTTTGTCAGCGCAATGGCCCTGATATCCTCCTGTAGGTCCTTACCAAGGACAGACTACCCTATCCTTCCTGGCCATCACTTCATGTTCACGTGGAATGCTCCAACTGAACTGTGTAACATCCACTTTGGTATGCCCCTTGACCTCTCCTACTTCAGCTTTGTCAGCAGCACCCTGAAAACGGTGACCAACCAAAGCATCTCCATATTTTACATTGACCGCTTTGGCATCTTTCCCTATATTGACGAAGACACTGGAGAAATGCATGATGAAGGTTTGCCGCAAATAATAGACATGCAGGACCACCATGACGATGCTGCAGATGACATCAAGCACTATATTCCCACCGATGGACCTGGCCTGGCTGTGCTTGACTTTGAAGAGTGGAGACCGCAGTGGATTCGAAACTGGGGAAGCAAAGATATCTTCACTTCACTTTCTGAAGATGAGGCAGAGGAAAGGGCAAAGATTGTGTTTGAAAGAGCAGCCAAGAGGTATTTTGTCCGAATCATCCAAATTGGGAAGAAACTGAGGCCAAAAAGACTTTGGGGTTACTACTTGTATCCTGAGTGCTATAACTATGACTACAACCAGGACATGGTGGGCTTCACTGGAGAGTGTCCTGATATTGAGAAGCAGAGGAATGAAAATCTTTTGTGGCTCTGAAAAGAGCCCACGGCACTCTTTCCTTCCATCTACCTGGAGTTGGTCCTCAAAGACTCCTGGAAAGCTCGTTTGTTTGTTCGCCATCGCATCCAGGAAGCCATGAAGGTATCAACCCTCCCCCAAAGCACCTATTCAATCCCTATCTATGCCTACATAAGACCTGTGTACAAGGACAGCGTTGGTGACTATGTGTCAGAAGTAAGACATCACTGCTCAACACACAGTATTGTATTACCTTGAGAAATAATTTGTGCTCTGTGTGCCTCACCAATCCTTGATGGGATGAAAGGTATCTGCCATCCAACATAGAATTTAGGGATGAACTACTTTCTAAGTACAAGGCTCTCATTCACAGTAAACTTTGTTCACTAACATCTTCCAGCACTATAGCTCAGGCTTCAGGCTATTCAAAAAACTTTTTTTTTTCAGGCAGCTGTTTTCCTCATCTTTATTCATTCTAATGTCAAAGTAGACAGTGAATCATGGAAAGCTACTTTAGCAGAGCACAGAGTACATGGAAACACACAATTCTGTTTTTTGTTTGTTTGCTTTTGTTTTTTGTTCTTATGTTTCAATTTTTAAAAGCCTTCAAAAGTGAAACCAGTATTAATTGTCCCGAAGCTACATTCTTTGTTATCCTTATCTTTTATTAGAGTTAAAACTTTTATAGTGTATTATTTACTCACTGGATTAAGCTAAAGCTTTAAGGGAACAACAATAAACATGGTTTGTTTACTTAATTTCCTATCAAATCTTCCATTATACTCAGGATTACACCCACGTTCCTACACTCAGTCTTAAACAATGATTTCATAAAAACCTGTAACAATACATGACATTTAAAAACGCACACACAAACACATGTTATCAGGGAATTAGGTAATTGCTACAAAGTATTTAGGGAATAGACTTGTTTTAGTCTTATACATGAATAATGAGTTTCAACTATCAGTCAACATTACTCTGACTCTCTCTGTTCTGTTTGTGCAGTTTGATCTGGTTAACACCACTGGAGAAGCTGCTGCTCTGGGTGCTGCTGGCGTCATATCTTGGGGAGACATGAATGTCACAGACACAGAGGTAGATTGTACTTTTGATAGGAAATTGGTTGCTTTTAGGTATCTTTCATGCAAGACTTCAATCATAACATTTTAATCAAATGTTCCAATATCCCACAACCCTGCAGGACTCTTGCTTTGATGCACAACATCACTTGGAGCAGGTTACAAACAGGTACATTGTGAATGTTTCCACTGCAACACGCCTCTGCAGTGATGCACTTTGCCAGGGCCAAGGTCGCTGTATAAGGAAGCACTGGGGTGATGACGTGTTCCTTCATCTGCACTCATGTCACTACCAGATCAAGCAGCAACACCGGGGTGGACCTTTGACTGTGAGCGGTGGTCTCTCACAAGATGACATCAACTTGTTCGACAAAAACTTTGACTGCATGTGCTATACTGAAAAGCCATGCCGGTCGGTCATTACGCTCAATGTCATTCACGACGCAGTCATCAACACAAGGAACCGCGCTGCTGATAGGACACACTCCATCCTCCATGTACATTTATATTTGTGTGTCTTGGTGTGGGTGTTTGTGAGTGAGTAAGTGAGTGTGTTTGCCTTTGCCTCCGGTGGATAAACGATCATAAGTTTGTTTAAAGGAACTTTTTATTTCATTTCAACAGCCTTCTTTCATAAAATATGTCTAAACTAAAAAAGGGTTAAAATGGACTTAACCTGTGTTTTTGTGATTACCTGTCAATTATATACCGATAATTGACACCAAAGATCAGAAAGAACTGGGTATATCCTGTGCCATGTTCCATAATGGCTCTTATCGTGCCACAAGAGGTCATCACAGTAGGAGTTTTTACCAGCACAAAATTCACAACCAAATACTGCCTTAAGCTATTATTATTAGGCATTTACACAATAAAAGCCTCCCAAAATTTAATCAATAAAAAATGCAACATTGTGATGCTAGAATTAACAACCTCAGGCCCTGCTACTGGCCCTCGCATTGGCTCTTATCTGCTGTGGTACTTAAAGCCAGCTGGTTAATAAAATAACTATGATAACAATTATCAGCTGCAACTAACATAATTTCTTTGTCACTGTACTAGTGAGTAGTGAATATAAGATGCTTAGCATTAGGATTTTTGAACAATTTAGTGTCAGGTGTGTTTTAATAACAGACACAGGTGGTGCTCTTTCTATGACACCAACTTAAGCAACCCCCTTTTCTATCTGAAAAAAGAACATCATTTTATTTCCAAATCAAAATTTTTTGCACCTCTTAAAAAGATATGCATTACAAACAACTGGAATAAGCAAGACATTTAACTGAATTTTAATGAGGTCCAGAAAGGGCATTTTTCTTGCACTGAAAAATAAAGTTCCATGCAAAAATACGCATGCTAAAAATTCTACAATTCCATAAATGTTTCTGCCATAAAAAACAGAAAGAATTACTACTGTGGTATTTCAACCCTGAGTGTTAAAAAAGATGATCACTTATAATAGTGGGAGATTAGAGTTAAAAGTGCCCATATTTTACAGGAAAAGTTTAACTGGGATGCAGAGTGGAAGACTATTACCACACTCACATCCACATGTTAAACACAGGGCTACAGCTGGTTAGATTAGCTTACCATAAAGACTGGAAATAAGTGGAGACTAACCTGCCTCAATACAATGATTCAAAACGTTAAAGTGACAACAGGATGCATTGTCCGCTGTAAAAAAAAAGTGCTGTATTGTGGTATGTGCAGAGTGCAGTACTGAGACATTCACTCATTGTTTAGTTGTGTGAATAACTGAATTCCAGGGCACAGTGACATTTTATGTTAGAACACATGTTTGGCTTCTGTTCACGTCCTCTCATCTATATTCAGGAGTGGTCAGCATTCAGAAGAATTCAGTATCTGCCTGCCTGTTGTGGGCTGCATGAATATTTTATGTCTGGGTTCTCTTCCTGGTTTCTGCTGTGATTTAAAAGTTTAGCAACCATTTGAAATTCTGAGCTTTTTCCTTCTTTGTTTTGTTTTGTTTTTTTCTTTGATTCTTACACAGTTAATTAGAATGTGATCAGAAGTAAACTGCTGTAGAAAAACAATAGGCACTACTTTTTTATTACTTAGATTCAGATGAAATTACATAAAACAACACTGTCATCAAACAAAACAGCCAAGCAAAAGTAAGACTCCATATGCAGGCTGGTACTTTTCAAAACATTGTATTACCAGATAATTATCGGTGATTTGCATATCACCATAATGTTGCAGCTAGATTATACATTGCTGGTTAGCTTTATATATAAAAATACATCTTATAGTTTTACTAGATTTGGATTTAAAGACTGTAAAAAAAAAAAAAAAAAAAGAATAACTAAACCAGGGGTCCTGTTCTCCTTTTCACTGGTATCTCAGCACTGGTGTACTTATCTTACAGGTGCGTCTTTAACATTTGAACTAGAGCTCCTTAACAGCTGACAGACATTAATGATCAAAAACATAATACTGAATCACAGTGTAACAGCTGTCCTCTGAAATCAACTAAGTGACCTTACAATTACATGCACAGACATAATCAAAGGATTGGGTACATAACTACTTTGCAGCTTTGTGCAGTGATTTACACAGTCAGACAAATTTTGCGACTATTTTAGTCATTTTAAAAAGTAAACAAATACATCCAACACTGTTAACTAAACCTCAGCATAGGGTTAGGTGTAGAGGGGAAAGTTGAACAAGACAGATGAACATAATTTCGTCACTCTTTGGTGATACTATTTCCACCGTGAGGCCTCACTGTACATGTATAAACTGTCAAAAAAGAACTGATCCACAGTCTCTTCCTGGTAGAGCCGTCACCCTTTGTGCTTTGGCAGTCTGGTCCCAGCCTGGCCCAGCTTGGCTCAGCTCAGCTGCCTGTATAATCTGTTCTGTCAGATGGAAACTGTCGTCCGGGGGTAATAAGAGCTTTATTGTCCTGATTCTTCTGCTTTGTTGGGGATTGCAGAGCATTTTTAGGTCACTGGCTGTGACTGAATGTTCTGCTGACCATACTGATGCTTCACTGAGGAAACGCACTCGCTTCCCATACTGATCCTACCCCACCCTTTCACCCAGCACTTTTGGGGGAACACAATTAGAAATCTAGGTTCCGCAGCCAGATTGCAATTTACCAAAGGATCACAGCTTCTGTTTTCTGTCAGAGCAGATATATTATGGATACTGACACACAATTAATAGGCTCTTTCATTGTGATAATTGGGCAGAAAGGCCCCATGATCATTTCCCCCACTTTTCTCCTCGTAATTATCTTCTTTCACCCTGTTCTCTTTCAGATAGGTTAAGCACACATTAATGTTCCCACCTTAGATTTGGATGCTACAACCAGAGGTATCAGTTATTCCTGATGATCGTAAGCTATTTAGCAGTATCTTGCATGTAAAAATGTGAACCTAATATATAACACTGAACCTGTAGCTAAATGAAATGTTTTTGTTAAAAACTGGAGCCAAAGTTCTGCTAAAAGATTACAAATTGTGTTGCAATGGTCACTAAGTCAGATTAGGCAATTATCAAGTCATAAAATTTTGGCTGTTCCTGACTGAGACCCAAAAAGTTACCTGTCTTTCACAAGGTATGAGGTCCTATAGGAGGCTGTGATAGGAGGCAGTTTTTATGCAGTTTGTGTGGTACAGACTGTGTGATATTATTTGATTTCACAGATCAGTCTAGCTGTCAAGATTAATGCTCTTTTGATTTGTTAAAGCAAGCAACAACCTGCAGGCTCCCAAAAGGAGTCACTCTCCATAAACTTGGATGTCAAAATGTCATCTTTACTACATTTGTGGTCTTATGTGGTATTTTTTTCACTCTCGGTCTGAAAGTCTCCATTTTTTTCTTTCTTTCACAATCCCAGAAGCCCATTCTGCCTTGATTAGTGCACACAATCTCACTATTGTGACACCTCTAGCTAAACTCTTCCCAGGCGTCTGCTATAACCAGCTTTGTTGAAGCATGTACCAAACATGCTGCTAGGAAGGAATTATGCAAATGTGTTCCATGGGAAAAAACATACCAAAAGAAAGCCTGCCAATAAGGCATATCAGGCAGTGGGAGAAAGTCTCTTTGGCCTTTGCAACTTTGCAAATGTTTTACATATGAAGCAAAAGCTTTAATACTCCAAAGGAAAGAGAAAGCCCCGGAAAGCATAACATGGTCTCTCTTTGTGTATTGTCATTTAAAGCAGCAAGCGGTCCTGAGGAAATAATGAAACAACTAGATTTAACACAGCCTAAAACAAAAATGCAGATTGTTGAACAAAACACCGTCTGCATACATATTTCAGTGTCCAGAAAATATTCCTTTTAGCACGATCAGTGTAACCAACAGGTTCTTATGATAAGAGCATGGTGGAACCTGGGCTATTAGTGTTAATGTACAAAACAAATACAGCTAAACATTCATCGATCCATCCATTCATTCTCTTCTATTTATCCAATTCAGGGTCGTGGTGGGGCAAGAGCCATGCCATAGGGAATGAGGTAGGGTACACCCTGGGCAAGTTGTCAGGCAGTTGCAGGGCCAACAGAGAGAGAGCGAAAGGTATTGATACATACATTCACACCTAAGAGCAATTTAGAATTAACATACTGTAATCCTTAGATCAGACCTTCCCAAAGTGTGGGGCCCGCCCCCTAGGGGGGGCACAGAGCCATGGCAGGGGGGGCGCGGGATGAAAAGGGGGGGAGAAAAAAACAAAAGGCTTGGACACTGCTAGCACGGGTGCCTACAGAAACACAAAGCAGGAGATGAAGCATCGCTGAATATGTTTCCAAACCAACTTCATTCTAAGCCAAAGACTAGAAAATATGGTGAAGCATATCTTCCCTTTGGCTTCACCTGCACAAGTGCCAAGTTAGGTCTCCCCTGCAGAATTGGTTTTCCCTGCGTCGGGAGCAGCGCTGGGCTCTTCAAATCACGGACAAACAGTATCCCACATTCTTGATTTTTAGTTCACAAACACTTGTTGTAATGACTAACTACTCCTGACATTTTGGAGATATACATAGTATACTATACTTTATACAGTAAAGTTACAGCTGGATACAAATAATATCAGGCTGATCCTGCCACGATTTGTTCCTCCGGTTCAAATAACAGACAAACAGTATCCCACGGTTGTTTATGTTTTTAAACCCATTTTGCACAGAGAGGCATTTTTTTGAAAAATGTATTGATAGCAATGTTGAATATTATAACACAGGAAAAAAAACAACTACACGTAAAATAATTTCACCGTGACGCCTCTGCCTTTGTAAATGGAGGGACAGTAATTGCTTGTGTATATGTAAGCGTGTAAAACCTGCAGATAGTCACATTAACAGTATTTTGTCTCTATCTGCCATTCTGCAATTCATCTCATGTAAACAGTAACGTGGCGCACAGCGTGACGTGAAAAAAGGCACATACCTTTGACGTTGCGTGACGAACTCTGTATTCCTCGTCCACACGTAAAAGCAAAAAAGGAGTTTTAAAAAATCTCAGTTTTCGGTGATTCGAAACGCCATTTACGTGTGGACGAAACAGCTGCGTTTTCAAAAATACCCGTGTAGGTGCGGACGTAGCGTAAAAGAGTTAGTAGTTTATTTTATTACTACCTGTAATTTATTGCTGATTACTTGTATTTGCTCAATTGTTTACTAAATGTTTGAGGTGTGAAATAAACCGCAATGGAGCAAAATATGGGTGGGTGTGGTTGGAGGATGTGTGCGTGCGTGCGTGTGCGGGGGGGGGGGCAACACTTTTCTTGTAAAACAAAGGGGGGCCCAGCAAAGAAAGTTTGGGAACCACTGCCTTAGATGCATGCTAGCATTGGGTGGTTCATTTTTAGCATTTAGCACTACTATGTTTTCCACTGTCTAACAGAGGTGCTTGTTATGTTCATATTCACAATCACTGTTGATGTTTCCCAGTTATCACATTAACTTTGACTAAAGGAACTTTTGACTGGACTTTAATTTAAAAGGGCCTTTTGTATTGTGTTTTCCTATTTCTCTTGACAAGTGAAAAACATCTGCAATTCATGAACTCTCTGGTTCCACAAACATCAGTTTGAGGCGAAATCCTGAAACATGTCTTTTATAGCATCCCTGGAAATTCAAAATTTTCACATCTTGAAGTTTCTCTTCTTTGTCTCTTTGTTCTCTGGATGTGGAAGCCAGCAGCAGACTGTGCCAATAAGTTTCACATCAGTCAGCAGACTTATAATTTTTTTGTCTTTAGGAGTTTGCTAGCTTAGCTCATAACAACTTGCTAGCAGCATGGCCTCTTCACCTGCCGCTCCTGCACATTTCTGATCATTGTGTTGGTTTGTTTGTTTAGTTACTCTTAGACTCCTTTAGTAATAATGATACTTGTAACAAATGTTGCCTGTTTGCTGCTCTGGAGGCCAGGATCACTGAATTGGAGACCCAGCTTTGCACCCTTGAAAATCCCATAGCTAGCCAGACCCCTGTAGCCAGCTCAGCTAGAGGCAGCATAGCCCCCGTTAACTCTCCCATGGTAGATGCCACCCACCACTTTAATCACACTCTAGATCTTGTTCTAACATATGGCATTTTAATATTTAACAGTATTTCCTGAAAACTCTCTTTTATCTGATCATTTCTTAATACATTTAAATTTACAATAATGGCAACAGCAGTGGAGAAAAGACTTCATCACAGTGGATGTCTTTCTGAAAGTGCTGCAATTAAGTTTATTTTATTATTATTAAGTTTATTTTATGCCCATTTTGTTAATAATTTTACTTCTTCACTACCTACAACTCTGAATACTGTAGCTCCTGTGAAAAAGAAAGCAATGGAAGTACTTGACTCCCTGGTATAATTCTCAAATGCACACCTTTAAAAAGTCAAAGCTCTGTTGAGCCAAGCATTCCTTTAACATTAACTATTAACAACTTCATGAATTTCTTCACAAATAAAATTTTAACCACTAGAGAAAAAAATACTCATGGCCATCTCCAATATAACATTATGTACAGCTACTTTCAATACCATTGATATTTATTCAGGTCTGTTAGAGCAAATTCAGTTGCTTGTATGCATGAAGTCAGGGTGATGGTTACACATAAAATCACTTGTGTAAATGAAGTAAAGAGCAGAGCCAATCATTAGATACATTTGAACATTGCTATCTCAACTAGATTAGGGAGGTTTTAACTGCATTGTGTTTGCTCTATAACCAAGGCAAAAAACAAACAAAAAAAAACAGAAACATGGACCTGGCAATTTGGCAGTAAGCCCTGTCTTGCATTAAGGAACTTCATGTTTTTTCATAGTTTTTTATGATAGTTAGCTTTATGGCTGTTTTGCTTAAGACCACCAAACGTCTTGTGCTTTGCAAAATCCCGGATAAGTAGTTTGGTTACTTTGGAAGCCTGGCTCCCCTCCACCAGTCACAGGCAGCAGTTCCAGCCCTCCGGGGATATCTTTCTTATCCCAGAAAACAGCCCTGGGAGCAATTGGGAGAAGGTCAGTGAGCAGCTTGTTCAATACTGAAGCCTGTGTACCCATCACCCCTTTGTTTCTGAATGAATGGTGCTGTCTAGTTACTGAAGCAGCAACGGGGGCTGCCAGCTTCATTTACAAAAGCCTTAAACATGCACATTTTGTGCCAGAGAACAAATCAAAGGCAAACTGATGATTAGAGAAGAATTTGGTTTACATGAAAAGAGCCTCATCAGGATCATTCTGCTATGAACACAATTAAACAAGAATGTTATGCCATTAGCAGAGGACACAAATGCTATAAATACAAATTCACTGCTAATTGAAATGATGAGATGAAAGTAAAGATTTTTAAGAAAAAAAAACAACAACTTTTGGGCCAACAATGAACCACTGAATCATAATGAAATAGTTCACATTTACTAAGTTTGGTGAGCCCCACATTTTCCTTTTAGTTTCACCATCAGGTTAATATCCATACTTCCCAATGCTTGAGTTCATATGAGAATAGATCTAAAATGATCCCATGTTGGAATACAGCTAATCAACAGACTTTATATAAGATTGACATAAATCTTTGGTCTGAAAAAAGAAGCCAATGTGCAAGTGCTCTAAACCTTCTTTCCAATGGCCATCAGATTCTATCAAAGTAAACTAATGAGTACAAAGTCTCAAATGCTTTTTTCAAGCCTTATGAAATAAAGTTTGCATAAAAAGTAAGGAAATTTGTGTGATTTTTGTTTTAACAATGTTTCTGTCATGGCCCCTCTGTTCTCCCTGTATTTCTGCCAAAGTTTGTTTTCCTCTGCCTCTGTTTTTATATCTGTTCTCTGCTTTTTCAGATTCCCACTCTTGGCTCCACACACCTGACAGTAATCAACCAATTGCGGCCCATGAGCTCGTCAGAGGCCCCTAGAGAGATAGTTACATGGTGAAACTGTAACTGTTTAACTGTGAATGAGCACAAGCGCGCTCATGCACACAGGTGTTCACTGACACACTATCTTCCTTGGCTGCTGCCTCTAAGCATGTTGTTGTTACCGCATTGTTGGTCTTGTGTGCCACTCAGTACTGTTCAGTATTTGTTACTTAAGGTTATTCATCCTTATCTCGGTTGTTGCTGTGGTTTTCCTACTGTGTTGTTCCTTTTTGCTTGTTTTCTTTTTTTTCCAGCAGGAAAAAAAGCAGATTTTTAGTGTCTTTTCTCTCTTTCCCTCTCCTTTGTTGATCTTTCCCTCTCCTTTTCTTGAACTTTCTCTTTCCTGTACCCTGGTCCTGTCTGTTCCGCTTGAAATTCCTTAAAAGCTAAATATTTATTTATTTAAATAAATAAATAGTAAAGATCAATCAAGTGAACTAGTATGACAAAACCGTAATGATCCACTTGGGAAAATAAAATCTGGCATTTTTATTGGCCTTCAGACAATAATTCTAATTTCTACTGTGCCGAACGGGACAGGCAACAACTGAAAAAAATAAGAGGGACCTAAAATCTGTAGGCCCTGCCTCCCATTCTACTTTTGAATACTCTTGGAGCAACAAGTCAGCCCGCAGTCTGAGAGCGAAGTGCTCTAATGGGGTGATATGGTACCACGAGGTCATTAAGATAAGATGGGGCCTGATTATTTAAGACCTTGTATGTGAGGAGCAGGATTTTGAATTCATGCTGGATTTAACGCAGAGTCAATGAAGAGAAACCAATATAGGAGAAATATGCTCTCTCTTTCTAGTCCCTGTCAGTCCTCTTGCTGCGGGATTTTGGTTTAACTGAAGGCTTTTCAGGGAGTTTTTGGGACATCCTGATAATAATGAATTCCAGTAGTCCAGCCTGGAAGTAATAAATGCATGGACTAGTTTTTCAGCGTCACTCTGAGACAGGATATTTCTAATTTTAGAGATACTGCACAAAGTGAAGAAAGCAGTTCTACATATTTGTTTAATATGTGCACTGAAGGATATAGCCTATTCACAAATGACTCCAAGGTTCCTCACAGTGTTACCAAGTGGCCAAGGTTATGCCATCCAAAGTATGTATAATGTAAACAGAACTGGTCCTAGCACTGAACCCTGTGGAACACCATAATTAACCTAGAGCATGCTCTAATTGTTGTAATAAAATGTTATTGAGAACAGTATCAAACGCTGCACTGAGGTCTAGCAGGACAAGCACAGAGATGAGTCCACTGTCAGAGGCCATAAGAAGATCATTTGTAACCTTCACTAAAGCTGTTTCTGTGCTGTGATGAGCTCTGAAACCTGACTCAAACTCTTCCAATAAGCCATTCCTCTGCAGATGATCTGTTAATTGTTTTTCTGATTACTCTTTTAAGAATTTTTGAGATAAAAGCAAAGTTGGAGATTAGCCTATAATTAACTAAGACATCTGGATCAAGTCATGGCTTTTAAAGTAACGGTTTAATAACTGTAAGCTTGAAGGCCTGTGGTACATAGCTGATTAATAGAGATAGGTTGTTCATATTTAAGATTGAAATATTAATTAATGGTAGGACTTCTTTGTGAGTCCAGCATTACTCACAAGTATTAATGATTGTAGTGAGGCCTACTGTAACTTACAGGTAACCTGCATTACACAGTATTTACACTTAAAACAGCACTTACGCTAAAATATTTATGTAAACATAAAAACTTTTGTTTTATAGCCTAAAACAGCCTAAATAAAACGAGTAACAGGAGTGCCACTGCCTCCATGTTAATACATTTAACCTGCTACTTCAGTGCAACACAGAGAGTGGTATTTTTCCTGAAATGAAGAAGTCATTTATGTTAACAATAAGGAGCATTTTGATTGGTGTAAATACGGCCTAAATGTGAAAACATCTTTCAGCCCATGTCAAGAAACACCTCTGTATAATCTCATCATCATCTTCAGTGCTGCAATCAGCAGTGTACGTGTTGGAACATGTTTTCTTTTTTGAAGTTTTACTGATGTGTTTAGATTTGTTTTCATAGGCACAAACAAGGAAAGTGACTTTGAAATCAGTGCCTTCAAAGCATTGTGCAGTTTTACAACAGTACTTACACTGCCTGGTAAGGGGAACTGCTTAAAGGACAAAAGCAAAGTAAAAAAAAAGTCTTGGGGTGCACTTTAATTGAATTAAAATATTAATTAGAAACATGTATTAACAAAATTAAATTAAGAGTAAGAACTTCACTAGAAGAAGAAACTGCCTACAGTCTTTTGTTTACTGACTGCACTGTTTCAGGACAAAAAGACCATCAGCAACAACTTATTGTCTTAGCATAAATGAGGCTAGATGTGCACTGTAACACTATTCACTGTGCCGGCCCAGCTGAGAGACAAACTCCCTAACACGAAGCATGGACAATGGCGTGCTCTGTCCACGTTAGTTGCATGGTGACGATGATGACTAAATTATGGTGAGAGAAAAAACAGCTGAGGGTTGTGCTGAATGTGATGCAGCAAATAAACTATCAGAGCAGTTTTTTGAGGGAAAAAAAACTTTCATAATAAATTATATTTCTGATTTGACTTTTCAGTTCTGTCTGCTTTCTGTTCATGTTTTAAGGAGGTTCAACTGTTAACTGGACTGATTGCAATTCTGAGTAAACGAGTTCAATTTGAACTGCAGCAACAATAGTAGCTGTGTGCTCTGGATGTATGGCAATGACGTCTCACACTCTACTTCTATCCTTCACTTAGAAATGTTTTCTTGTCCTCCAAGTGTTAAAGCTCTACGAACAGCTAAACTTTGACAAAAGTCTAATCTTGTCAATCTTTTGCAGCATCGCACTATCAGCGAATCCCTGAGCTCCTGCAGTGATATAATGCCTGTAAAGAGCAACGTGCTCATACAGTCATATCTTAAGTCAGTTAGGTGCACATTAAGCCAGACTACACTTTGGTTGCATTTTGGCACCTCTCGATCTTTGTTGCGCAGCCTGGTTGACCAAGCCACATCACTACCTGGCATCACTACATTTAAATGTGCCAATAACTTGACTGAACTCAGGCTCATAGCAGCTAAGTACCATTCTAGGAACTTGTCTCTGGAAATCTGCAAGATGAGATTAATTTCTCAGTAGTGAATTTTGGTATAAATTTTTTTAACTCATCAAAAGAAACATCAAATCCAAAGGAGTATGCTACAGCCAACCTCAACTTTGTGAAACAAAAATCATGTTTGAAAAATGCTACCATGTGGAGAAAGCATTTATTCAGTAACATTATTCCTGAAGACTGCAGAAATTTAAATGGAGCAGTTCAGTAAAAAGTGAGGGCTTATAGAAACACTGTACTCTTATATGTACTCTTACAGAAACATTACCTGTTTTTTTTAAAGGGCTTTGTGTTTGATCACAGCTCAGGACTAGGGCTGGGTATCGTCACTGATTTCTAGAATCGATTCAATTCCGATTCACAAGGTCCCGAATCGATTCGATCCAGTTCAATTCGATTCGATTTGAATTGGGGAAATTTTGCCGCAGAGAGTCAGAAATATTATAATTCAGATCATACATCAGTACAATTCCATATTTTTATATCTATAAAAAGAAAGCTGAGACTTTATCAAAGGTGTGAGCATGACAGATGCCTTTGTGTCAAAGTAGCTGAAGATAAAACACAGAAAAACATGAAGGCGACTTTCTTGGCCTGGGATTTTATAAAAATATTCTGCAGTACATCAAAAATGAAAGAAAACCATTGATCAACATATGAACATTACCTAATGCTGCTGAAGTGAAGCAGAGCAAAGTTACAGAGGTTTGATTAGAGACACAGCTAAGCGTTTTGCAATTTTGCATAATTTTAAAAAGTTTAAATTTGTTCAGAAGCCTGTTGAACAGCAGAAATGAGGCTTTGTTTTTGGAAGTAAGTAAAAGGAAAAATAACAGTGTCTGACAGCGCTGTAAACAACGGTAGACTTGTGCATAATAGGCAAGCGAATAATGCAGAAAACAGATTTTTAGACGAGAAACTGTTCTTGAAGTACACTGAGAGAGAGAGAGAGAGAGAGAGAGAGAGCTGTGCATGAAGTGGGATTTTATCGTGGTGGAAGCAAAACAGCAAAAGTCAGAGGGAATTTATGACGATGTTTATGTGAAGCGCAGTTTGGAGCTTCTTTTGCTGCTGGTTCGGTCAATATTGTTTGGAGAAAGATAAAACTAACAGCTTTACAATCAGCGCAAAAAGGGCGTAAACACAAAGCGCGGACCCGCCGAAACATCAGAATCAGCGAGCTGTCGGCTTTCAGCCCCGACTGTCCGTGCCGTCGGGTGAGAAAGGCGACATCTCACTGATTCTGATCCGTCAGCGCTTTGTTTTTACGTCTTTGTGCAGAATCCGTGTACCTGCTCTCATTTACTGTTTTAGCTGTTTGGTGGTTGTTGAAATCTTGTGAGGTTTCACCTGAGATTCTGGCATTTCTCAGGTGAAATTTATTTCGGCCAAAATAAATTTATATTAAAAAATCGATTCAGGATTTTAATGAATCGATATCACGTTATCCAAGCCAGAATCGATTTGAATCGATAAATCGATAATCAAAACCTACCCTACTTGGGACCACACTGAAGTGACTATGTGGAAATTTGCTGCACAAAAAAGACAATATCATATTCAAACCATACTCCAAAGATATGTATTTTTTTCGTTTATTAATGTGATATTTCATTTTGTAAAAAAAAAAAACAACCCAAAACAAAACAAAACAATAAAAACTAAAAATTGAATGTTGCATGAATTTCATGGAAAATGCTTTTTAATGAAATCTTTATTTATACTAAATTATAATTTGGTTACAGTTTCTTAAAAGGACCGTTTGGAGAAAGGGAACTGACTACTATATAAATTTACTTCAAATTCAATTGAGTTTTATTTGTGTGGCATCAAATTACAACAGTGGTTGCCTCAAGGCACTGTATATTGTAAGGTAGAAACCTACAATAATATAAATACAATCTTAAAATCTTTCTTTGAAAGGTTAGTGGCCGATTAGGGGTTGCAGAGGGGCTCCAGCCTATCCCAGCTGCTAGAGGATAAGAAGTGGGGTATACTGTGGACAGGTCACCAGTGTGTCAAAGGGCCAACAGACATGAAGTCTATTTCAATGTAAATTTCTTTAAAAAAAAAAAATTATATACTTTTCTATAATTAACTACAATTTTTGACAGAAAGAGAAAAAAAAACAGTTGTGACTGACTATATTTAAAACATCTAGGTACTGCAGTAACTGTTACTAATGTCTGTACCACAGAAGGAAATGCTGGTGGAGCTAAAACAACTGCATATTTACGTGAAAACATTTCTGCACAACCACAGGTAAAATTCACTCCTCTGGCTTTGAAAGTTAAACTGTGCGGAGGAGAATTACAAAAGTATCTGTAAACAAATTGAATTACGGTACAAACTCTCGTGACATCAGAAATGTACCAACCATGTCTTGTTTCAGATTTTGTAAACAGTGACAAAAAGTAGTTTACAACTGATCTCAGATTCAGTAAAAATACCAGTGAGTTCATTAAAAATGCTGAGGTTTTTGCCAGTGGCTAATACTGTTCATTCAAATATAGAAAATCTTTTAACAGTTAATAGATAGAGAGTGGGTTCATTCGGTGAGTCAGTAAACATAAGCGTGTTCAAGAGTTTGGGGTGTTTTAGAAACAAACAAGTAAACAAACAAACAAAAAACTATCTGCTGATCCCATCAGATGAAGCTCAGTCTCAGGGTCTGTGTCCACAGGAGCCACACATTCCTTTCACTGCAGCCATTCCAGCCCTGCCGTACATCGGGTTGTTTTAGACAATTCAGGGGCATTTGGTGTAACACCTCTCATAATGGAACAAACTGTAACTAACTACTTAATATATAGAATGTTCATTTTATATATAGTTGTATGTCCTTTGAATTATCTCAGATATTTTAGAAACAAGTTTTTGCTAAGCTTTTGAATTGAATGTTTGTTTGGGTTTAAAATTGGGGAGACAAGGTGTCTCACTCAGGTGTAGCTCCACTCTTGGACACTGTAGGAGAGAGCGCTTGTCAATAATCTATCATATCTTCGCATCGTACTTCCCCTCTCAAGCGTCGAGTGCTGGAAAGCAGGGTGAACCCTTGCGTGCAAAATCATAGCTATGGATTGGTACAATGGCAATGTTGATTATTGACCTCAGTAGTTTGTCCCCACAGCAGAGTAGGTGGCAGAGGTGGATGCTTCCCTGCGGGTGGTATTGAATGGCGACAGCTCAAGCTCGGTGGTGGTGCACTCATTGTCAATGTTGCTAGTGGCAGTGGTGGGGGAGTGGGGCGGGCCACATTCGTCGCAGCAGCAGCAACAGCAGTCCAAGAAGGCTCTGGCAAATGGCTGGCATAGACAAAACAGCAAAACGGGCGTCACAGCCGATTTGCAAAAGAGCATCATCTGGCTGACAAGGTGCAGAATGTCCAGGGCTCTCCTGGGAATGGTGGCCGCCATATACACATTAATGATGTTGCAGATGTTCTCTGGAATGATGCAGAACCCATAGAGGATGGCCAAAGCTACCACGGCACAGTTCATCTGGCTTTCCAGCTGAAGCTGCTTCTTGCCCCCACGGACACAGGCCCACTCGGCGTTGCGGATCTTGCGGGCAGTCGCTAGTGAGCTGCAGATGGTGAACAGCGTTGGCAGGCAGAAAAAGCAGCCAAAGTACCACCAGAGGCGTGCACTGTTGTAGGTGAGCCCCAAGACATAGAGTGTGTCCGGGAGGTCTGTTGAGATGCGAACTACACAACGTTCACATGGTGTCACATCAGGTGGCTCCTCGTCCTCAGTGACCAGCTGTCTGATCAGCAGCTCAGGCAACGCCAGCAGCAAAGCGCCCACCCAGATGACCGCCAGCTTTGCAGTGGTAGATGCCCAGTTCTCGATCATCTCATAATAGATCTGCACGTTGGTGGCTGCCCGGAAACGATCAATGCACAGAGCACACAGTGTGAAGGTTGTGATCCCAAGAGAAACCACCTGGGAGAAAGGCTAGAATCAGGTTAAAAGTTAAAAGTACAATTTCATAACTGTAACAATTATGTGAAGTAAAGTAAAAATAAAAAGTACTTTAGACCAGAATTTGTCTCTAACAATGTTAGCATTAAATTCAAATAAATCTAAAAAAAAATTAACCATGATAATATATCAGAAATGTGTCTTAAAAAATTGTATATATATTTTTTGTATGCATAAATTGTGTGTATTTTTTATGTATAGATGGACAGTTTGCATCATTTTCACATTTGTACTAAATACAATATTCCATAGTCACATTTTTTAGTTACACTCAAATTAGATAATTAGTTTTGAAACAGTTTCAGCTAACCAGACTATTTATGAGTTCTTGGTGCTAATGAAGCCTCCAAACACTTGTTTTTATACTCCAATGTTTTCAGCTTTTATACAGGAAGCCTGGCTACAGAACCTGAACACAGAACTGTCAGCAGAGTTTAGGGAAAAAGCAATTTATACATTTATTTGACCACTTTGCATTGTGGGCGTGTGTCAAGGGCAAGATGGATGGATAATCAGAAACTGTGTGTCTTACCTGTTGGCTGGTGCGAGTGGTATCCCAAATTGCTCATTCTTAATTTGTAACAAACGTGACACAAGAGCAGTCAATCATTAGTCTCCGCCTCTCCCCCATGATATACGCCCACAATGCAAAATCAGGGTCAAAACTGTCATATTGAAAAAAAATTAGATATAATCAATTTAGACTTTAAAAAAAGGTCTTCATAAAAAAAACTAATTTTATGTTGGCCTGTTCCAAACTGGATAAATCAATTAAAGATCTAAAATCAGATTTGGCAGAATTTTTAGGTGTGTCACACCCACTGTTGCAATACTAGTGATGTTTTTATTTACAGTGTTCACTTTGATCAGGCTGTTAACTTTTCAGCTTTTCAGTTATCTAGCTTTTGGCAGGACCTCCTGATAAAGGGACAGCCTGATTGGCTGATCAGCTCCAGCTGCCCTGCCAGCCTCTCTGGCGCCATCCCTCCTCTGTAGTGGAGCCGCATACCACACCTCGCTACATTAGGTGACAATAAGGCGAGGTGATGACGTCAATAAACTCATGTAGGTCACTGCCTCAGACAAAAAGCTTCCACTGCTAAGAAGCTTAAACACAATAAATAAGACCTTTTGTCTCCAGATGTCACATTAAAACCCTTTCAGTTGTCACAAGCTGCAGACATGATAACTTGCTATGGGAATTTAGGTAAGCACCAATTGAACAACAACTGTCAGTGTCTCAAAGGCAAAGGTATGATGTTTTTTGTAATAGAGTCAGTAGAAGAGATGATATTCAGATAAAAAATTTTTTTTTAAATAAAATAAAATAAAAATTAAATTAATACATTTGTGAGAATAAATGCTTTTAAAAGTGAGTCAGTCCCTGAAGAGTCATGGTATAAAGGTCCAACTTTAAAGCAGAAATATTTTTTTATAAAAAACAGTTTGACTGAAAGGAATTTTTTCCCTCTGTATCATGGGTACATTTCATTTATTACCCATCTGGATACTGGTTTTAGGGGTATCCAGAAACAGGCAGCTGTAGCTGATGAGTGTCAGCTAAACCTCATCTCTTTTATGTACAGCCTATTGTCCCTAACCTTTCTTATGAATTCATTAATATGTAGGGAAACAGAAGAAGTTATGAAAACGTTCTGATTGCCCCAGGGTTTTGGACCTGGGGTTTTCTGTTATAGTCTTTGAATTTTTGTCATTATTTAACGTTCTGTTGGCTCTCAATTTGATCCATGTTGTTTGTTTTTGTTTGCCACAATATGAAGCATCGTAGACCACGGGTCGTGGTTCGATCCGTAGTTCTTTCAGTCCTCATGTTAAACTATCCTTGTAGAATATGTAGCAAAAAGTGCTCCTTTGAATGGATGGATAAAGCATATTGTAGCACTTTGAGTACTCAGGTGGAGTAGCAAAGTGCAGCCTATTTACCGTTTAGTTCTTTGTGTCAGTTTCTGGTTATTTCCATGTGTACCCCTTCCTATTTATTGTTTTGTATAGTTTATATCTTTTTAATTAAGCCTGGATTATACTCTGTTGCGGACACAGGGACCTCACACCCCAACAACCGAGTAGATATTACTGTTAAGCAGGTTTTAAGCCTGGATTATACTCATTTATTGGAGCCCTGATGTTCACATAGTTAATGCATTGGACAACTCATGAGGTCACAAAAAGAGGCAGGCATGCAGACCCCCACACTAACTGTCTGATCACAAAATTTACGTCACAGGATCACAGAAAGTATAGACTCCTCCATCATGAACCGCTATGTCAAGTCTCTGTGTTTGAGGCTGCCATCTGTTTAGTCACTTTCTATTTTTACTTTAGCAGCCTTTTGTCATCTGTGCTTCGTCGTCTAGTTTTAGCAGTGGTTCTCCACCTGCCCCCTACTTGCCTCAATCATTGTCTCTTATATTTATTGTCTCAGTCTCTCTTTGTCCTTTGTTCCACTTGTTGTGTTTTCCATAGCATTTCCCAATTTAGTAATTATTCCTTCTGACTCCTGGGTGTTTGCTTTTGCTTTGAACCGTCTATCGCACATTCATTAAAAAGGCTCACTTTAGTAACCTTCATCTCTTGCTTACAGCATTTGGGTCAGCAAAACTACAACCAGTTTCCAGGCAGGAAATGACAGTCTTGTGTACTTAGTATTGAGTTTTACTTCTCCTGTCTCGTTGATATTAATTTGTCCCAGTCTCATCTGCATTTATTCTTGTGACTTCTCATCTTCATCTGTGTAGTTCTCCTGTTCTTCTCCATGTAAGTTAAGCCTTGTTGCCCATGTAGTTGTGTTTTCCTATTTTACTATGGTAACCATTGCTCTCTGTGGCTCATGTTGTTTGCTTCCTCTGCCTTGTTATGTCTATAGCTTCCACCCGTGTGTCCAGCCTGTTGCCTCTCCTCTTGATATCCAGTGTGTACTTATTATCTCTGTCTTCTGCTGTCCTTTGTCATTGTCCTACCATAGTTGTGTGCTCCTTGCTACATGTTCTCACGATTATGTACCCGTAGTTTTCCCTAGAATGTATATTCCTGGCTCCACTTGATTTAGTATTTTGTTTTTGGATGAAACTCCAGCACTAAAGCTGTTCTTGAGTTCACGTGTGGCCTCCATAACATGCAGAGACTAGATGTGGCACATATGTAGAGTAATTTTTTAATGTGATATTATATTCGATTGAGCATGTTGGGTTTGACCAGAAATGTAATTTTATTTCTCCTGAAATTATGCAGTGGGTTAAGATGAAACTCTACACACACAGTGTGGGTTTCCAAGAGGAACATTTCATGTCAACTATCATATATACGATGTTTAGTACATTTTTAACATGACATTATTACATCCCTTTAAGTTTTTCAATTTGAGCAGAGTTGACCTTTAATTTTGAAATAAAACTTAGCACAGATGTAGAGTAGATGAGCCTGTGGAGAAATGTATTGAAAGTTTCATGCCAACTATGAAGAGCCACTTTTGATTAATGTTTTGAACACGTGAAGTTGAGAATAATGTTCTTTTAACATGTCAGGAATTATGCACCTGGCTGAGAAGGAACTCTGTACAGATATATTGTGGATGCAGGTCACATTTCAAGAAATCATGAATGAAAAAGCTCATTACCAGCAAAATTGAAAAGAAGATAAAATGAAACTTGGGGATTAGGGGGAAAAGGTCCTGGACCTGGTCCTGGAATAAAAACTGATATATGGACTAACTCACTTTTGAAGCCAGTCTCAGGTAGTCATTGGAGGATTTATTGTGTATTGAGGAGGAGAACGAAGGAGAGCGCTTTGTGTAGATGCGCAAAACAATTTAGAGGTTCACTTGACCACGATGGTCTCACCTGTAAGATGAACTCGGCTACAATTATATCTGCTGCACCATGAGGGACTACCAAACCATCACTACCCCACCACCCTGCCTCTCACCTCCAGATAGGGGATAATCCTGCATGAGAACTCTCCCAGCAGCCATTTCTTGGTGAGCTCATGAAACACCACAAGCGGCAAGCAGAAGAAGATGATGACGAAATCCCAGAGCGCGAGGCTGGCTAGCAACGAGTTGGAGATGCTCCTCATGTAGTAGTTGTGACATACAATACACATGATCGACACGTTCCCAATGATGCCCACTGTAAAGATGAGGGCGGCGGTTATCAGTACAGCGTAGGCTCCGTACGACTCCGCGGTTACCGGGTAGAATGGATTCTTTACCTGCTTGCGTCTGGTTCGCGTGTTCACCGGAACGAGCCGCGTGGTGTCGGGAAAGTCCGGGAGAGAGTACTCGTCCTCATAGTCACTTGTATTGAGTCTGAAGGGGGGGTCGGCTTCTAGCTCCTGCGCCATGGCCACAGGTAGCGGTTCGCTGTGCGTCGCCCTGCCGGATACGGCAACCCGCCTTTGCCTTCGTGTGCGTCCACTCATCCTGCGCGTGCAGTTGTGTCCATGCTGGGTTTGTTTAGACACTTCATTGCTCGGCTCATCTTTATCATTTTCTTTCGTGCCTAAAACTAAAACTTCTGGTAAAAATGACCGAGTTCCACTTTGGGCACCACCTTCACGCAGAGAGCGCCTGGTGATCTTTTTCTCTGGCAGCTCAGACGACGAGGAGTTTAGAGGAACCAGCCATGAGGCTTCTGCACTCGTACTGCGTGTCCCCCCACGGTCCTCCTGGCTGACTGTGCGCCATCTCCGGCTGTGCACATTCCTTTCAACGGTGGCGGATTTATTATAAGGACTAAACGTCGTCTTTGTTTTGTCCCAGGGAAGTTGACAAACGACGGCCTCGCTGCACAGCCACAAACACAGGAGACTCAGGGCTGCACACATCCTCATGGCTCTGGCTAAACCGCAAAATGAAACCGTGTGATCGATTGATCCATCTCTGGGTTTTGATAGTTTTTAAACTCAAATCTGCCGCCAAACCGTCAACTTTCTTTCATTTTTGTGTACACAGAGCTTCCTCGAAGTCTTTGGCCGTTTAAGAGTGCTGCACCTTTCACGTTCGGGTGCGTCCCAGTGCGTCTCCAGTCCGGAGGCATCACCGGTGAGAAAAA
>NW_005187602.1:358780-362692 GCF_000239375.1 Pundamilia nyererei
GGCTCCACACACCTACTATTAGACACTTAGGTGGAGAAACCTTATAAATACCACACACACACACACACACACACACACACACACACACACACACAGGTGTACAAACAGGTACTCACAGACACGTCTTGGTTGGCTGCTGCCTCTGAACATATCGTGCTAATGTGCTGCTCAGTAAGATTCAGAATTTATTATTTACTGTTATTTATGCTTATGTTGGTTGTTACTGTGGTTTCCCTGCTGTGTTTTCGTTTTGCTTGTTTGTTTTTTTTAGCAGGTGGTGAAGCAGATTTTCAGTGTCTTTTCTCTCTCTATCCCTCTTCTCCATTTTTCTTTCCCTCTTTCTGTTAACTCTCTTCCCAACTTCTCTTTTCTTCTTATTTCTCTTTCCCACCCCCGTTCTGATTGTAATAACTTAAAATAAAAAATAAAGATAAAAAAAAAACTATGACAATCAAGTGGGCCAGTATAGCAATAGGTCCACTTGGAAAAGTAAATCTGTTTGGCATTTTTCTTGGGCTTTAAACAATAATTCGGATTGCTACAGTGCAGACAGGAGAGGCAATAAACAACAACAACAAAACACAAAAAAACCCCAAACCCCCCTAAAACCTCCACAACAGTGTAAGAGACTGATAAAGGAACTGTTTTCTGTATAACGTTACGTTATTACTGCTGAAAGGGCGTCTACCCTACAATAATAGGGTATCCTTAGAGATTTTGTTAAATAAACAATGCCACAGTGGCATGGCATGTTTTGTTGTTCATTTAAAGTGGTATTTACCTCATTTTAAGACCTGCAAAGGACCATATTATTTTTGATTATGTCTTGATAGATTAAACCTTGCAAATGAAAGAGTGTACTTTCTTTTTTTAAACCATGATTGCAAGTGTTAAGGCATTCACACTTAATGCTTAATTGGGAGACGAGATCACATCACGAATATACTCAGTAGACCAGCAGACGGTGCTGCAAACCCACAGATAAATGCTGAAAGGTGTTTGGAGGAATGGAGAGGGAGACTGCATCCATAAAGAGCAAATATTGCTGCTCAGCGTTTTAGGACACTAGAATGTGATGCCATACATTATTCCAAAGATAAATTAAAAGCTTAACCTGCAAATACATTTCATGTTAGCATTTGTTAAAATGACAACAATAAATATAGACTTAACAGGCAGTTGCTGCTTGGAAACCTTTTCATGGCACATTTACTTCAGATTTATTTGCTGTGGTTCTCCCTCTCTCTGAATGTATGTACGTATGTATGTAGAGAATTATAGCATTTTGACTGACAAATGACTTTTTTTTTTTGGCGAATAACTGATAGATTTAAGAAATATACAGTAAACCATCCTAATACATTGATACTAGGTATGTCATTTCTTTCTTGTTTGTATGATATAAAAACCAGGAGCAAAGTGTTGTCTTTGTACTGTGCAGAGCAATTAGCAAAAGAAAAATATCTCCTGAACAAAGATTTTGTAAAAAACGATTTTGACAATCCAGCTCCAGACAGAATTCTCAGATTTGGAAGGATGCGTTCAGAGCAATCGTGGAGTTAAAGTTGCCACAAGATATAATAAGTATGCAGGGAGAAATATTAATGTGATAACCATGATCTCATAACATTAGACATCCTAGCTTCAAGCATTTGGTAAAAGTGGGAAACACACTGAGTTCAGGTCATGGAGTGGTGTCATGGAATTCAGGATAAGAATCTTCAGGAAAGACTGAGGCCAAATTTGAACAGTCTTTAGCCCTGCATGAAAAATCTAAGCCCCTTCATTCAGTTAAAATGTGTAAGAGTACTCTGGACCTCAGTGTGGGGCAAAGGTTCATATTCAAATCGGGCAACTCTAAGCACATACCCAAGATAACAAAGGAATAGCTTCAGGATAGCTCAGATTTGGACAGACTCAGAACCCAATTTAAAATCTCTGGAGAGATCTGAAAATCTATCCAACCTTATGGGAGAAACTGGCCATAGTCAAAAAGACTTGAACCTTGTAATTGCTGCCAAAAGTACTTAAACTATTGAGCAAAGGCTGTGAATACTCACGTAATAAATGTGCAAGAATTACAAGCAAACCTTTTTCATGCTGTCATCATTGTGTATAAAATGTTGAACTGAAAAATGAATTTACTCCATTTTTGAAATAAGGGTGTAAAAGTCACAAAATGTGGAACAAGTGAAATGCTGTGAATACTTACTGGATACACTGTAATAAAAAAAAATTTTTTTTCACCTTTTATTTTGAAAAGTCATCAAAAGTTTACCCAGGCAGCACAGGAAATGGCAAGAAAATGCAGTTGGTATTTTATTCAGTTTTTAACTTTATTTACACAATAAATAGAAATGTAAAGAAATAAAGCAACAACAGACAGAATCAGAATCCTCTGATCAGAATTTTATCTGAATCTTTCCCACAGGTGGTGCAGATGGTGTCAGATCATTCAGATGAGGGTTTCACAACAGTCGTGTGACAGACCTGATAGCAGGTCTTAGTCTGTCCATCGTCGTCCTCTGCTTGATATGCCATCAAACATAAGTCGAGCCATGGGTGCTGACCTGAGGACGAACAGGCAGACATGACAAAGCATCCAGCAACACAAACCTGCGGCTGACATTAAGCCTGCTGCTGCTTCTGGTTTTGCAAAGCTGCAGGAAGTTCTTTTTGTATATTGTTATATATAGATATATATATTGTTCACATACTGTTTTGTGCAATGTTTTGTTTCCCCAAATCTCTACCACAGAGCTGTAAAGTTAGACATATTAAAAAGCCAAATTAATGCCTTTGAAGCTTTCAGTATATCATGTCTGATTCTATGTTTTGGTCCAGTTCATTACACAATTTAGATCTAAAGTTATTATGTTTCCGTAACTAAAACTGAAGAATTATTCTAATGATTTGACCATGCACACTGTATGAAAGATGGACATGAGTCATGTCACATTTTTATGAGTGTTTTCCAATTTCCATCTTTCTGTTTTCAAACTGGACTTCCAAAAAGCACGAAAGAAGCAACTGCAATGAAAAACACAGAAGCTTTTTTTTCTGACGTCAGAGATCCAGGTAGCTGAGAGGCACTGGAGATTTCTATACAGCCAGACCTTTTTTTAATATGACCAGAGGAGCTGGGACCTATTGGCCTTTTTAAAAAAAAACATGCAGGTTTAAGGCACACATCCTCAACTTTTCTGACCAAGAAGCTATGTCAATTTTTTATGTACTGTGTATGGGTTTGACAGACATACCCACGTTGCCACCTGGTGGACAGAGAGAGTCCATGATTTGGCAGATGCTGTTCTGAGCTTCCTGATTGGCTGAAGCATCCTCTGCAGACACACCAAAGAATGATTCCTGGTGAAAAAAGAGAGTAAAACTCACAACTAGCATTTACATCTACAAAGCTCACAGACATTATAAACAAAAGTTACTTTCAGTTATCCTCTTATTTATATCTTGCTGTAAGAAGCAAACTAATATTTCTACTTTACCCACATTCTTGGTTAGACAAGAGCTTTTAAAAATTCAGAATTTGATTTGTTGACATCCAAAACACCTAAATATATGAATTTTGGACCTGACTTCTTTAGGGCAAAAAACTCAATCAGCGCAAAATTTTACAAGACAACAGTGAAATATATAATAAATCCAGATGTTCTCCCTTTGTCTAATCCCATCTGACACCAAACAACAGGAGTGTGAAACTCACAGCGTGTCTCCACAGGAAGACATCCAGCGTGTCGGTGGCATCCTGCAGCTCCAGTTTCATTAGCAGGATGAACTGCAGCGGCTGAATGCCGAGAGCTGCAGGCCAAATAAGCAGAAACATCGCCTGATTTATTTCAGAAGTTCAAATTGAGCTGAATAGAGATCAGCCAGGAATTTCTACAACTCAGTGAG
>NW_005187602.1:363432-369590 GCF_000239375.1 Pundamilia nyererei
TACAATGACGACATGTTCAAGAACTAACACGACTGTTTGAATCAGAATTTGAAGGTCAAAAAACATTTTTATATAAAAGCTTCTGAACTGCCAATCTGTTTAAGGACAGTAACTTATGAATAAGAAAAATGACAAGGCAACAACAGCAGACACACAAAACCAAACATACTGTCGCACTGTGGAAATTCATCTTGTGGTGACATAATGGATTAATAAAAGCATCATCTGTTCTGTATTTTTGTTATGAATGAGTTACTCCTAAGAATTCTCTTAAAATATTTAATTATATAAAAATAAAGAGATAAAAATGACAGAAAATAACAGCCTATGACAGCCTCTCAATATCCATTATTTAAGTGGGCGGGGTCAAGAAAATTCGAACACACTCTTTAAAATGACTACGCTCGCTTGTATTTGAGTCATTATAAAGGGTGTGTTTTATTTATTTGTTATTTGTCTTCGTTACAATCTTTAAATTGCATGTGTGTATAACCATTTAATATATAAATTTGAAAAACATTTAAAGTATAAATAATAATCAGTGGTTGCCAATATTGATGGAATCGTTATGACTGATCAAGCTCCTGCTTAGCTCTACCAGCGCTCTATCAGTGTGTGAGATTTATCTCTGACCCGTAGTATCTTTTCCTGCCTCTGAACAGAAAAGGTGCAGATAGGTCGAACAGAGACAGGTGACCTCCTGATGCCCTTACGGGGATGATGTTCTGGTAGCTGGCCATGAGCTGGCACATTTCCTCCAGTGTTGAACCTGTAAGATACCAAGATATCGGAGTTTTTGTGGATTTGATGATGGAAGGATTCCTAGACCACAGTCTTGATATTTCATTTGATATGTTTTTAGCTTTTATGCTTTCTAATAATTGCGGATTGTTACCCATGAGCAAGATGACATCCTTGGTTTTGCCCTCAAACATAAGCTGAGTGAGCAGGTAAACAGTTAGAGCTCGGTTTGAGGGACCTGGGGCGTGTCTTGGGAGGCTGACCTGTCCAGAGAGCACCCATGGTGGGGGACTGCAGGGTCCACAGTCCTTTGATGCCTCAGAGAAGATACTTTCCAACAGCTCATCATCTGGGACATCCTGCCTGAGATCATCATCATTTTAAACTTTTATATCAACACCATCTGAGATCAAATCAAAATCTACTAGTGCTGTCAGCGATAATCTTGTTAAAATGATGAATGAACGCCATAACTGCATTAACGCGGAAAATCTCTGATAACGAGTTACCGCGGATCGCCCGTGCGTGGGGCTGGACGGCGTCAAAGCGTTAGCGCGGTTAGCTCATTAATGTGTTAGCGCCATCCAGCGGGGCGATCTGCGGTAACTCGTTAACGGAGATTTGCAGTTATGGCATTAACGTCATTTTAATGAGATTAACACTGACAGCACTAAAATCTACACATTACCACATGAAGCAACAACACAGCGTATGTGCCTACATTGATTTACACTTGCTGCAGTAAAGCTTGAGCGCCTCATGCAGTCTGTGGGGTTCATAGGCCTTCAGCTGGGCCCTGACATGGTGAACTCGACCCAGGCCACTCCGCTTAACTTCAGATAGTGTCACCTTCTGCATGTCATGGCTACAGCTTCTCTCTGAACACAAAAACCAACCCACAGAGGAAAAATGTTCATCATTAAACACTTGGTAGTAAATAGTAAATAGAATGGATAACAATTATTAAAATGGTAAATAAATATAAAACCACATTAGAAATGATACACAGATGTCATTTTTTAAAATAAATTAAGGATTTACTTTAAAAAAAGTCGTTTTTATTTAGACAGGATTGGTCCTAATTTACTGCTTTATATTCATTATAATACATTACCTGCACTTCCAAATCAAACCAATTAGCAATTACCAATGCAGTGCCGAATTTCATACCTGTACTGCAATCCAGTGTTTCACCATCTACAACACAGAACAAATCGAAGCATCAAAGACGGAACGAAACACAAGAAGGCAAATAAATAAGCATTAAGTTGGACAGGCATAAATTTAGCACACAACAGCAAGCTCGCTATCCTGAATTAAACATCTCCTTGGTACTGAACAACAGTTTGTAAAGCAATATCTGAAGAACTACATAGAAGTAAATTCAACACTACAGTTTTAGTTATAAATTTCTTTAGCTGTTCAGTACAGATAAAAGGTAAACACTATACAAGCATTACACAAACAGAAGCTTTCAAAGGACAAAAGTAAATTAATTTGGGTTTTAAAACTAAACTAACTGTACTTTATAAAAAAAAAAAAACTACCACTGTTACTATGTCATGAATTCAATTATTATTCCTATTTTCCTGTAATGTTTCGAAGTCTGTTAAGGTAAAACATGAAGTTCAAATACAGAATATTTGTTTTTCGCAATCACAATAAAAACAAAACTATGATATCTTCCATCTTTTTTAACAAAGGTATAAACAAAATTGTGGATTTGGAATTTACAGTTTTTGGAATGTTATACACATAATATTACTGCATGAGCGATTATATAAGTGTCCTGTAAAATCAGACTTGTTTGAAATCTATTTAAGTTTAATCAGTAGGAGCAGCAGTGACCATAGTTAGTACGGAAGTGCGAAATCTAGAGCTCATTCGTACCAAGAGACTCTGGTGGAGTTCTCCAGACCTCCAAGAGATCTGAGTCATTGAGTTCAGAGAGTGCTTCTTCATCATTTTCTTGGAAAGCTTCAATAACTCTATAGACAGAAATAAAAAGAAAAGAAATGTATTTAGTGATGCAATCAAAAACAAAGATGACAAAAAAATACTACACACTTAGCAAATAAAACCAGGAACATGAATCAAATACTACAATAAAATTATAGTTTACAGACAAAAACAAGAGCATCCATAATACAGGGTTGATTCTTAACCAAGATCAAGTCTTGGTGGCGATAATACTCCGTTATGGACAGCTGTGTACACCATGGAGTAGGCTTCCCTAAAACGTTTTTTTCAAGACACTTTTTCTCAAAAAAAGTGTCTAAAGTAGATCTTACTTACTCAACTGGTATAGTTACTAGTAAAACAGTGTGGGAGCACAGTTGTGTGTTACTGATAAATGCATTTTTCTTTATATTGTCCAGTGCTGCTGTGACAAAAGGACCCCACTCACACAGACTTGTAATGCACGTAAATGTTTGTTTACAAAAGCTTTACAATTTCAGTTCATACAGCTTGCAAGCTGTCTCTTCCTGCTTCGCTCCCCACAATGCTCTCACGCCATGTCCAGGCAAACTACCCAAACAGTCACAATAAGATGATGGAGGTCAGTTTTAGTCAGTCATCACCTGACACCACACCCTGAACCCACTGCTCCACCCCTCTGCTGCAGCCGAGGAACAAACCACATTTTTCTCTCATCTCTCACCGTACCTCTTCAGCTCCTGCACGTCAGGGCTGTTATCAGGAAGAATCCCGATCCCTCTGCCATATGACGTCCCTCCGTGCAGATGAAAAGCCAGGTGATCTACCTGTAATTGGCTTCTGGTAAGACCAGGCACTGTACTGGATCCTGCAATTGCTCGCAGGTTGTAGATCCTCAGGAAGACTCCAGGCTGATGGGACCCCCCCACCCCCCAAAAAAAATAGTCAGAAAAGACAAAACTTTTAGTATTGAAATGCTATAAAAACAAAAAAACAAACAAACACCAAACAAAACATGTTTTCAACTAGTAACCTGCAAGAGAGATGAAGACATCAGCACAAAAATGCCAAGTCAATTGTGAAGTTTGTTGTAAATGTATTGTGGCTTCAGTGTTTCACAAAAACATTTGGCAAGACAAAAGACAAACAACAGATGATGTAACTATTTGCAGTCTGAGCAACAACAAACATTCTCCCACTCTCTCACTGGTGCCATGCAAGTCACCATCTGTAACAACTCGGGGTTCGGTGCGACTTCAGTGACGCCGACATGTGGAACATTAATCACAGGAAGAAAATAGTTATAGAGCCTCGTCTAACTCTGAGAGCTGTCGTCCCAGCAGCGTAACAACACCTGGATGCTTTGTGTTGTTTTTGAAAAACTTCAACGTCCTTCAAAACTTTAATACCGTGTACACAAGGAATGTTAATAATATGAATACAAAGTGCACACATGTCAGTGTTCATATAGTCGAATCCTGCATACATCCCAAATGTAATAATCTGGGTCAGATAATAGATTCAAACTGAGGACCTTATTGCCTTGAGGCATCAGTGCTAACCACAGCACGACCATAATGCCCTATCCTGAAATTCTTCCACATTTTTTTCCAGATTGGTGAATCTGTGGCCATTTTACTTCTGAAAAAGCACTTTTCTGTCTTTCTAAGACACTGTTGTTTATATCCAAACGTGTTTATTGACCCGTTGTCAATTAAGCTACTTAGCTGCAAAATGTTCCTCCAGCTATATTTTTTTTAATACTAGTTACTTATCAGCAGATGGCAATGTTGCACCAAACCTACAGTCAGTGGTGGTGACAGTGATTCAGAGACTGGTCATTGAATTTGTGGGGTTTGTCATTTTGTTTTTTCTCCTCTCTCAGCTGTGATGATCCTGTAGCCAAAAGCAATCAAAAAACACTTCAGTAATCAAGTGTCCGAGCGACTCACTGACGCTTGGAGAGCTAGACACATACATATGGCCAAAGGCTAATTAAAGTCCTGAATCCTTGACACCAACACAAAGATCTGGTTATGGCTTGGACCCAGTTGTTCTTAGACATGTGAGTGTGACAACTAATCACTACGAAGTTGTTCTAAGCTTTGATTAAGAATTTAAGAATTGCAATGAGAACGGCTTCTTCTGGGATGACAACATATATGGATGTCTTACAATCTTTCTTTAATGTTTTCATTCTATTTTAATTCTCCTTATTATATTATCCCTCTGTTCAGCACTTTGGCCGACACTTGATGTCTTTTAAATGTGCTATATAAATAAAGATGACTTGAGTTGACTTGACAATGCAAAGCATTGCAATGTGCAGGATAATGCACCAGCTACCGCAGGCACTGTAGCCACAAAGCTATGAAGATAATGTAAACCTAATTCATTACACTGTAAATAAAAATTTAGTAACAATTAATCAATACTAATGACGAATAAGCAAAAATTCCCCGAAGACCTATGATGTAAACAAACAGGAAGTAAAAGCAAGAAACATTTAGGAAAATGTGTAGGAAAGTGTAGAACAACAAAAAACAAGATGATACAAATATGAAAGATATGAAAGCCACAGACTACGAAAATGAATGGCTAAACAGACAATTATGACAATGGGTGGGAGTAGGAAACTTGTACTTAAGGTTAGAGTTCCTTTCATTCTCCATCACTCTCTCCCCCCACCTTCCTGTCGCCCTTCTCCATTGTCCAAGCAAATGAAAACTTAAAAAATGTATTAAATAATTAACAAATAAGTAAATGAATAGCAATAATGTAACAATATGATTTCCTGCATAGTTCAGTAACCTCATTTTGCAGCTCACAGTTATAAGCATAAAAAACACTGGCCGCCAGTGCTACCTCTCAACCTTCCTGTAGATGCACCTGTTGGTATCAATTAGAAAAACCTAGGTGACATCTTACTCAAATTACTGTGTTCACAAGATTTTCAGAAAACTTAACGTCACTGAGATTTTTAGTAGATGCACCTATGATACTTATTTGAAAATCCTAGGTGACTTCCTTCTTGAGTTATCACATTCACAAGGTTTTCAAAAATGAAAACTATAGCAAAAAAGCAAAAAAAAAAGAAAATTCCAATTTTGAAAACACAACTTTCTTTTTTTTTTATAAAGCTCTGACTTGTATTATGAGTATGAGTCTGTGGTCTGGGAGAGAGTCCTGTAACTCAATGTTGGGCAATTAATTATATAGTTACTTCTTCAAAAAAGTAACTGAATTATGCAAACAACAAGTTTTTTTTTGCAGCTGTTTACCTAAAAATGCAGCCAATGCATTTTTTATAAAATAAACAACAGGAGATGTGTCACTCCTGTAACATCTGTAACACCCAGTAGTCGCCTCGTTGTTCTGACACACACAACAAATCTATTGACTACACTACACACCAACTACACTGAAAAAAAGGCCATGTTGGATTTACTTGATTTAGGGCTGCTCGATTATGGCAAAAA
>NW_005187602.1:372487-373893 GCF_000239375.1 Pundamilia nyererei
TTAATTACGTTCATAGAAACATGAAATTATTGTGTTCAAATTACAAGTTAGACTTTTTTAATGTAACAACCACCCAATTTACTTTTTCAGTATACCAAAAAAAGTAGAGGTGACTGCTTGACTTCACTGAGATGGATGCCTTCCTGAAACCCCGATCCAAAGAGCGCGAGTCTGAAACCCGTGCAGTGTCGCAGGATTTAACATTGATATATTATTGACTTACTTCACTTGAACATGATATGAACATATTTAATCTAGCCTCTTTGCATATCATGTAGTTTCTACACTATATAGTTAAACTTAACTTTAAAGCATGAGGCAATTGTGTTAAATACACACAAGATGCTTGCGTAAATCCAAGAGCTGGCCAATCCCTTTTTTTCAGTGTACACAAGACAACACACTAACTTTAGACTCCAAACACGTTAAACGTCGTAAATCTCTCACATCTCAAAACACTCCTAAAACTTCCTAAACAACTAAATGCCATGTTGCCATATCACTTTTTGATTGGTCGACATGGTAAATATTTCCACCAATAGGAAAAGGTGGGGTTTTTTATGGTTTTGTTTTTGCTCACAGGCCGAGAGTGCTTTCGAGCAGTTTCCTTATAAAATGCCGTTTTAAACGTTTCTTTCTGCAGTAAATATAAACAATAATAGTATTCAGAAAAAAACAAACATTGCAATACTTTTTATCATAACTCTGGTTTTACGTGGCCTATCAACACAATTCAAAAACTGGTATAAAGTCCACACTTTTTCCGTCGATGTTGCATTAACTGGCATTAACTCAGCCAGTTAATGCGAGACAAATCTAACTGCTCATTAAAGATTTCTGGTTTGATCAGAAAATAAAACATTGGTCCATACACCTGAAAGTCCCAAAAACATCTTGTGAATTCTGTCTCGGATGTATTTGTGTATTTCCATGGTGCTGATGCTGTGCTGAGCGGAAAGCTCCTGAAGCATTTGAAGTGTCGGAATGTGGAAAGCTAACAACGTCCCTCTCACCAGTAGGCTAAGTTATTTTTAGCCAATTACAAGTTGAATCTGGTACTTGGGGTTGTTAGTTAAGATACCGTCATTAAGAAGAGGCATAACTAATGTGTCTATGCGAAATAATTTGCGATGTGCGCTGCTGGTGCGGCCAATTATTTTTTAATGCACCTTCTCAGATTAATTCACTGCGTGTCGTGCCCAGGGCTGGACTGGGACTAAAAAAATTGTCCCGGGAATTTGACTTGAGATCGGCCCACCAGGTATTATAGGAAAAACCATAAAGCCTTTAAATGAAAACAAACACTCTTGTGACAGTGATGTACAGTCTTGTTGGTATATGTATGATTTCTATACATTTTACATCAGATAAAAACTTTGGTTGTAAGCTTCAGATAATTATTTAAT
>NW_005187602.1:375166-377302 GCF_000239375.1 Pundamilia nyererei
TTTGTTTTGTTTTTTAAATCATTGTCATTTGGAAATGAGATCGCACATAAGTATGAATCGAGATCGCGATTTTCTAACGATTAATCGTGCAGCCCTAACTGCAGGTCATAACTTCTTACCTGAAATTCAGTTCACCTGACACTCGGACTGGCGGCTGAATCGGGGCTCTCCTCCTCCTGCCTCCCCTTTCCTTCATCCACCTGCTGGCCTCCACCACTTGTTGTTACTGAATCTGTGGAAGCTCCGCCATAGCCACCACCAAACAACTGAGTTATTTTTACACACCGGCCAGCATCTGGCCAATCAACCACCTTTCATTGCTTATACCGTTACAAAGAAGAATAAAAATCATCGGCCCTCCGAGCAAATGGCCAGTCCAGCTATGGTCGTGCCAACAGTTAACCCTAGGGTTGCCGACCCCTGCTGTAGATCCTAGTGATCACTCCTGGCTGGAGTGCTGCATGGCTAATATTTCCTAATATTTGTTAATGAGCAATTCAGGGCTATGCAGAACAAAGTGAGCATCAGGCTCCTTGATAAATCCTGCACTTGATGGTGACTTGTGCAGTTACCTTGAAGTTGGCCTCTAGTGTTGTTCTTCACATCCCCAATTAATTTCTTGTATAGCCCTATGCATTCCAGGATCCACATGTGAGGCATTGAGTCATAAGCCTTTTTGCAATCAATCCAGGCAGTGCACAGATTGGTCAGTATGGTCTTAGAGTCTCGATTGACTGCTCTGTCTACCAGTATCTGGTGTGTCTAACAATTCCTTTCTGGGCCCCTCATGTAATGAATCATGTGCCTGTTCATTTCAGCCACTATGACGCCAGGACTGGCTGGATGGGATGGTTTCTTCTGGGGATCATAACTGTCTGGCTTTCAGTTAGTCATTCCAGTTGCATTTCATCCATTAGCTGGTTCATATGTGCTGCCAGGCATTCATCAAGTGCAGTTAGCTTATTTAACCAATAGATGTCTTTACCAACTGTCACTGCTGTCTTCCTCTGTGTCATGTGGGAATCTCTAAGCTCCTGCATTCATGCACAACAAACAAAAATAATACCACAGCACACCATGTGCCAGCAGCCTTGAGCAAAGAAGTCAGATAGATGTAAATAAACCTTTTTTCGATAACTCTCCCTTTACCATATATCAATCTCCTTTTATCACATGACCACGTACAATGCTTACGTGCCATTTTAATTTCACCTACTAATTAAAAGATGTCAAAAAATATATCCTAACCTTTGCAGTAACCATTATTACCTAAATTTACTTCAACCACTCTACAAGGTCAGGAGCACTTCCTAAGAGCATAGAAAAACACTAGGTTTAAATAAAAACTACTATTAAGATCATATAACTGCCACTGGGGGAGAAGGCAGCCAGTGAGACCACATACAGAGTATTTTTGATTGCAGAGTCTCAGTTTTGTTTGGTCTCCAAAGACCTGAATATTTAGCAGCGTGAGATAGAAGAAACAACTCTAAGTACTCTGAAGATGGCAGTGTTTTCTTATTGCTACATGACAGTTTAAAAGAATTTACCACAGTTAGTGTTTGGAAAAAGGTGTAGCGAGAAACGAGAGGGTGACTAAAGCTGGAAGAGTGAGGGAAATCACCAGAGGACAGAAGGAAGGACAAATAACGGCAGTGTCATGCAGTGTCGACTCAGATGTGGCCCACTCGAGCTTGTTGTTTGTATGCACACATTAAATCCTGTGCAGCAGCCCAGAGACCCCAGGTATGATTATAATGAGCAGCTGAGAAAAACAGCACTATGTTTAGACAAGAACCTAACTCATCTGGTCAGAAGACTAAGGTCGCAGTGCGTACAAAAGGTGCTGAAGCTATTCTCTCACGTCAACAAATGCATGCTTTCATATACATTTATCATTTTTCAGTAAACCATTTTTTGCATTCTTTGGAGGATAACTAATCTCAGAAGGATAATTTGGCATGTAGACATGATATAAGAAAAGCTTTTTTTTAGTTATTCCTTTATACACAAGGGGTCACCGGACGGGAAAGGAAGCTCCTCACCTCCTGGATGTGAGCATTTGCCTTTGTTTCATACGATTGAACCTTTGATCTGCCATCTGACCAGACCATTACCTTTTCCCTTCATCCTTAT
>NW_005187602.1:377963-379931 GCF_000239375.1 Pundamilia nyererei
AAAAAAAAAAAGAAGCTAAAGAAAATTAAGGTTCTGGAGTGGCCTAGTTAAAATCAAGACTTAAATCTGATTAAGATGCTTTGGCCTGACCTTAAACAGGCCATTCATACTCAAAACATCTCCAATGTGATTGAATTAAAACAATTCTGCAAAGAAGGGGTAACATTTATGTATGTGGGGCCAAATGGGGCTTTCATGGGATATAGAACTCAATGCACTGGTCCAGAGCTCAGAGAGTGATCGGCCTCTGACAGAAAAATAGTACCCTGCTGCTTCCCCTGCAAACAAATCATTTTCCTTTAAAAGAGGCCAAAGAAACAGAGTGGAGAAGCCTCTGGCATCCTCTTTGAGTCTGTACGAAAACTAAACACTCCACTGTCTGCTCACCATCCGACAGCCAAGACGCCACTGCCGCCGTCTTATGGTATTAATGCTGCTTGGTCGCTCCATAAAAGACTATGTAAAGTTCAAAAGATTGCTTTGGGCTTTATTGAGCATCAGAAGCCTGTGAAAGCAGCCAAAAAAAGCAACTTTTGCCTTCACTGAGAAGAAGAAACTGTTCATTTTAAAATGGCTTATTTATGGAGCTGCAGGAAATGGATTTTAAAAGCCAGAGAGATACAGCATGACTCGACAGTGGAGCTCTTTGTGCTGGAACGTCAACTCAATGGGAGACGGGGGCTGTGACCAAAGGAAGTACACCACAATTCAAATACATCAAATGTACTCTGAGACCTAAGTTAAAACAAGACCACAAGAAATAGAAGCATTTTTTTTTGTTTCTGAATCATCTAGTGATTTTTTTTTTTAATTCAAAGAGCTCCTTCAAAATCAGCTAGTTTGTATAGTAGTAAGCTATGTTGTCACTTGTCCAGTAAACTACCACGGTGGAAAAATAAATCCTATAAATCCTATTATTATTTAATTGTCTTTAATGCATCTGGCTTCTTTAAAATGCCAATCTTACCCATATTAAATGTACAAGATGAAACAGGCTCCATATCACCTATTGGTTTGTGAAATCCCCTTAAGATTATTGTTATACCTTAGAAAAATCTTAGATTAAAGGGTGAAAATAATAGTAATTAGCTAGTTTCAATAGTACTGAAAGCAGCTGTATGACATGTCTAGAAAAGGGTTATGAGTCACTTTTTCTCTAATGGTTAAAATTTTATTTGTGCAGAAATTCATGAAGTCATTACTGATTAAAGTTAAAGCAACGCTTGGCTCAAGTGAGCTCGGACTCTTTGTTGGCCTAGCTACAGTGCTGAAAAGAACTAATCGCTCCCCAAGCTTACATAAATGCATAATTTTCGCAATGGTGTCATCTCTAAACAGGAAACATTGCAGGAGTGAAGGGTGTCTGCATCAGTACACACACCCCTCCCCCTACCTCGCAATTCCCAAAAAGATTCAATGACATGGAAATGTTTAGTTCGTCAAGCATGAGCGCTAAAAATTATATAATGAGTTGAAGCTGCAGGAGTTGAGCACACACTGATTGTTATGTTCACATTGTCATAGTTATTTCTTCAAGCAAGCAAAGTTTTTTTCCCCTCACAGCGTTTCAAGAATTGACCATTAAAGAAATCAAATGGCTGCATCCCAGTTTCCCTCCATTTCTACATAGTTTAAGCTACTATGAGTTCAATCATTATATCAAGCTGGCAATGATGTAAAACCACAGAGTAAAGAAACAGTTCATTTTATTTTATCTGCTCTATTTATCATTACTTTGTCAAATGAACCTTTTTGAGGGTTTAAACATGTTTAAAAACAAATGAAATTTTACGGACACATCAAGTCTTTGATAGACTCTGGGTTTCAAAAGTAAACACAGTTGGATGCACACTATTCTGAAGTTTGGCTTTAATTCAATGAAATGAAGAAAGCAGACAAAACTCAAGTCCTGGATCAAGCGTGGGCTCACTTTTTGCATAACATAGGAATCAGCTAGGGCTGGGCGAT
>NW_005187602.1:389848-391055 GCF_000239375.1 Pundamilia nyererei
TGTTCTTTATGTTCCTGCTGTCAAAAATGTGGTCACAGAAGCGATTTAAAAAGTGGGGTCATTCCTGATGTTGAGATAAACTTCTCACTAAAAATACAATGTTTTTTTTTTTAGGTATATAACGAAGCTTTATCTAAAGGATGCTTACCCTCAACCATGTATGATACCACTATCACTTTAATCCACAAGCCTGGTAAAGATCCTTTGGAGCCAGGTTCGTACCGACCAGTAAGTCTATTGAACGTAGATAATAAAATATTGGCAAAAATTCAGGCTATGCGATTAGAGATAGTTCTCCCAACAGTTGTGTCGGAGGATCAAACGGGATTTGTAAAAAATAGACAGTTATTTTTTAATATTAGAAGGCTATTAAATGTTATATATACACATAATATTTATGATCAATCTGAAATACTACTCTCACTAAATGCGAAGAAGGCCTTTGACAGGGTCGAGTGGGATTTCCTCTTCCCGACCCTGTCAAAGTTTGGCATAGGCCCAAATCATATTTCCTTTGTTAAGCTGCTTTACACAAAACCTCAGGCCTCGGTTAACACAAATACGATAATTTCTAGTCCTTTCCTCCTCCACCGCTCTACAAGACAAGGGTGTCCTCTGACCCCATTGCTATTTGCACTTGTCATAGAACCGCTCGCCATTCAATTACGCTCTACAAAGAATTATAAAGGAATAAGGAGATTTGGTGTAGAACATAAGGTGTCTCTCTATGCAGATGATTTGTTGCTATATATCACTGACCCTATTAAACCATTGCCAAAAATTATGAGTTTTAACTGAAGTTGGGAAAATTTCTGGATACAAAATCAACCTAAGAAAAAGCATATTGTTTCCTATTAGTTCTTTAGAAAAGTTAGATAGCACTACATTGACTTCGTTTCCTTTTACCATCTCAAATACCTTGGAATAAATGTAACCCGTGAATTCTCTGGCCTTTTCAAACATAATTTTATTAATTTATACCATCAAACTGAAAAGAACTTGGAAAGACTGTCTAAACTGCCCATCTCGCTTGCTGGCCGAATAAATATCATTAGGATGAGCACTTTACCCAAATTCTTATTTTTGTTTCAATGTATCCCAATATTGATCACAAAAACTTCTTTCAAGAAAATAGACCAGTTAATTTCTCAGTTTATCTGGAACAAAAAGACACCCAGAATAAAGACCAAAGACCCAAGATTACAGG